>NW_020963015.1:1050000-1224073 GCF_001444195.1 Xiphophorus couchianus
ATATCAAACAACCTGTTGAGAGTCAAACTAAGATTCAAATGTTTAGATCAGAGTCACTGATCTAATCTCTGAAACATCTTCACAAAAACTGACTAAAAACAAACTTTAATAAGTGACTCCACTTGATCAAACTCCTCATAAATATTGACTTATTGCAGTGGCTCTCAATACAAGTTATGTGTTATTTAAATTATAACCTAAGTTGCTTTAAACCTTTTTTCTTTTTGTTTTTCCATGTCCTGGATGGTTGAACCTATAAATATGTAGAAATCAAATATCTGGGAAGTTTCATAACTGGATCAGCACCAGAAAAATATTAAGATTTTAATTAGTGGTTTTAAAGGCTCCACTCCTCTTCAGCTGCAGTGGCCCCTCTGCTCTGGCCCCCACACAGAGCTGTCTGCTAGTAACGCTAAATAAATATAGATAAATATGATTGAAATATTGGCTACCTTTGACAGAAAAAAGAGCCAATGTACAGCACCTTCTGATAGTATTCCTTGAACTTTTCAACCTTTTGCTGCTTTTCAGGCTTCAAACATAAAAATCTAAAACTTTTATTATGTTGTGAAGAATCAACAAGTGGGACACAATCGTGATGTGGAACGAAATTTATTGGATATTTTAAACTTTTTTAACAAATAAAAACTGCAAAGTGGGACGTGCCATTTTATTGGGCCCTTTACTGTCAGCAAACTCACTGCAGAAGTTCAGTTTGGATCTCTGGATGATCCAACGTTGTCCTAAGTGACTGATGATGGTAAATAGAATCACCTCTTTATAATAAAGTATAAATGCAGCTGCTCTGTGATGGTCTCTCATCATGAAGACCAAGGAACACCAGCAGCTCCGATACTGTTGGGGAAGTTTAAAGCTGGATTTGGAAAGAAAAAGATTTCCCAAGCTTTAAACACCTCAAGCAGCAGTGAGCAGGCGATCATATTGAAACGGAAAGAGTATCAGATCAAATCCACCAAGACCCGGCCGTCCTCTAAACTTTCATCTGGAACAAGGAGAAGATCAGAGATGCAGCCAAGAGGCCCTTGATCACTCTGGATCACTCTGGATCTACAGAGATCTACAGCTGAGGTGGGAGAGTCTGTCCATAGGACAACAGTCAGTGGTAAACTGCACAAATCTGGCCTTTATGGAAGAGTGGCAAGAAGAAAGACATTTCTCAAAGAGAACCATAAAAGTCTGGTTTAAAGTTTGACACCAGCCACCTGGGAGACACAGCAACATGGAAGAAGTTGCTCTGGTCAGATATGTTTCCATAAAAGCAACAACTCATCACCCTGAACACATCATCCCCAGTGTCAAACATGGTGGTGGCAGCATCATGTTCTGGGCCTGCTGTTCTTCAGCAGGGCAGGGAAGCTGGATGGAACCGAATACAGAACCGTTCTGGAAGAAAACCTGTTGGAGTTTTTAAAGACCTGAGACTGGGACGGAGATTTACCTTCCAACAAGACAAAGATCCCAAACAGAAAGCAAAACCTACAATAGAATGGTTCACAAATAAACGTATCCAGGTGTTAGAATGGCCTAGTCAAAGTCCAGACCTGAATCCAATGGAGAATCTGTGGAAAGAGCTGAAAGCTGCTGTTCACAAGCTCTCCATCCATCCAACCTCACTGAGCTCCAGCTGGTTTAAGGAAGAATGGGCCAGAAGTTCGGTCTCTCCTTGAGCAAAACTGATGGAGTCGAAACGAAGCCACTTGCAGCTGCAACCGCAGCAAAAGGTGGCGCTATAGAGTAGTAACGCAAGGGCCAATAATATGGCACGTCCCACTTTGCAGGTTTTATTTGTTAAAAAAGTTTTAAAATATCCAATAAATTTCGTTCCACCTCACGATTGTTGTTGATTCTTCACAAAATAATAAAAATTTAGATCTTTATGTTTGAAGCCTGAAAAGCAGCAAAAGGTTGAAAAGTTCAAGGGGGCCGAATACTTTCACAAGACACTGCAGATCAGTTCTGCTCATTTTGATTTAAGGCAATGAAATAAACTGCAGTCTGATTTTTATGAATGTTTCTTCCTCTTGAGCAGTGAAATAAATAAAATGTGTTTCGTGTCTTTTGCTGTAAGTATTTATTACTGGAGGCTTTGTTGTTGCAGAGCCACAGCTAACAGCTAACAGCTAGCTCCTCTCTTCAGCGGCGCTGACGGAGCCGGTACCGTCCGCAGCGCTACTGAACGGCAGCTGGGTCGGATATCAGACAGCAGGAGGAGCTGAATGGATTAATATCTTCTGGCTTTTGGTGGTTGAGTTGGTGGAGTTTAGCCATTTTCTCTGGAGTTGTTTCAGCGAATGGTGTTGTGTTGATGTGCAGATTAACCCTTTAATTTGTCTCATTTTCTCTGCTAAGCAGATTCATTCAGACTGGAGTTCAGGTGGTTCCGCCGATTGTTGATGTTGGACATCAACCTGAAAAATACAATCAATTAATATGTTTGCAGGTTCATATTAAGAAAAGTCACAATTTTTGATAACAAAATTTGCACCAGGATGATGCAGCTTGTCAGCCGTATCATAATAGATGTACTGTGCAGAAGTGCAATGGAAACACTTTGTTCACATGATCAGCAGCTGGACGTTACCACGTTCAGACGGCTGCACAGATTTGTGACGCTCATCTTATTATTAATGATTATAATGGTGTTAAGTTGTGCATCATTCATGGCTGTTTTCACATTTATTGCCTCGTTCATATTAGTCTGGATGTTTGCAGTTTTGTGGAGCGAAGCTCGACGTCGTTCATATGAATATATTTGTTACCTGGACATTAGCAACGGGACGGATGGACAGGAAGAGCCCGACTAAAACTACCTGGATGTCAGACAAATTGTCTTTCTGATTATTTCCAAATGAACCCACAACCTGCGACTCATTACATTTGCTAGCGACTTTAGAAGAAACGAGCCCAAAGCTGCTTGTAATAATCGGACTTGGCGACAGAAACTTCCTGTTTTCCGGCAACAAAATGTGGATCTTCCTCCACCGTTCATGTTTCTGTCGCATAGAAACAGCAGCGACTTCCCAAGACGCGTCGAGGAAATCCAATTAAATTACTAAAGAAAACAGTAATGCACAGTGATTACTAGATTATTGATCTAGTAATCAGTAATCTGATTACTGGATTTGAAATAGTAACGTGTTACTGACATCACTGATCAGTTCATAAAAAGTTGTTTCATTCCAACCTGTTGAATCCATAACTAATGTAAAAACATCGGTTACAGTTTCCCCAAAACGCCGCATGTCGCCGCTCCCAAGAGGCGGGGCTTGTTGCTCCTATGCCTGAATGAATCGTCTCCTCTGATTGGCTGATAGATGAATACAGCTCATGTTTACATCCATTCCTGCCAAAATTTTTAATGAGATTTTGTGTGAACAAGCGTTTTCACATGAGTTTAATTTATTTAATAAAAACGCCCCTCCTCAGGGTTTCCCCCAGTAAACCTGCTGAGCCCGGCGGCCATGTTGTTGTATTAAAGATGTTAAGTAGACAGGAAATGTAAAAATATTACTGTTACAAGAAAACATGGCCAGTGAAACGATATTTAAACCCACAACTAGTCCTAAAAACAACAAATCCAATTAAAATGAATATTAATTATTTGCACTTTTGTTTAATCCAAATTAAGTCAGCATCTCCATCGGGCCCCCAGGGCTTCAGGGGCCCCATAAAGGCCAATATTTGAACCCAGATATAAAATGCAACATTTGTTTATCAAAGCTGCAGAATTTGGTTTAATGGTTTCAACATAAATTCAAAGATTTTAAATTGTTTAACATTTAAATGTAAGATTTTAAGGAGCTGGCAAGTTTACTTTGTAAAAGTTCAAACAACAATCTTCATCGTTAGATTGTTTTGTTACCATAGCAACAATCTGATGCTGTGAGTTTGAGCCGTTTGTTCTCAAAAACAAATGAATAAACTGTAATTATAACTGATTGTTTTTGGTTTGGCCAGTTAATCTACTCTCTCTCTCCCAGATTAAATCCAACCCAGAAGCTGTTAGAGGTGCTGATGGTTTTAGCAGCAAGAGGGGCCCCTAGGTCAGATTCTGCCCCAGGCCTCATGCAGCCTTGGACCGGCCCTGCAGGATGAGTTCAATCTGCTGCACTGATGCAGAGATGAGCAACAAACTGAGATTTAATTGAATGTTTCTAATGTTTCTTTAGCAGCTCTAACATTTCTGTCTGTTGAGTTTTTAAAACACAGAAACTGTTTTGGTTGCTGGAGTTTATGGGACGAGAGTTTCAGATATTTTCCACATGAACTCTTTAGTATGGGCAGCGTGTAGAGATGGAAATGCTGCATAATTCTTTGTTCACAAAGATAAATCATTCTCTTCGCTCCTCAAAGCTCCTCAGAAAGCCACTACAAGTTATTCCTGCGGTTCATTGAGCTGCACAACCAGAGCTAACACGGCGGTTTAACCTCTGACCTGGAGAATCTTCAATGTAAGTAACGAAGCACAGCGCATGGCCCCTGGAGGCAGGGCGCTATACCTACCCCCACCAGCAGGCGGCACCCTGCTACAGAGACGAGCTGGGCTCCTGAAGTAGAGAAAAGGGAGATTTGAGGATAAATCTAAGATTTGAATCCTGTTAGTAATTCAGACGGATTCTGGAGGGAGAATTAATGTCTGGACCTCGGTCTCAGAGTTTACATACAGAGTGTCGGTGGTTCTGATGGACCAGGGCAGGTGGTTCTGATGAGATGTAGTATTGTTTTGGGTTTTCAGAAGAGAAGAAACATCAGACCCTGTTTGTGTGGGAAACAGAAACATGTCTGGGTTAGTTGAGAAGCGACTGGTTCCAGTCACTGGTCTTTGGTTTTTCTCTGTGTTCATATTAGGAGGTAATCGTGTTGACGTTGCCTCTTAGCTCCTGTTGATGTTTGGAGGCAACGTCATTGCCAAAGTCCTAGTTTCCTGTTGAAGTGCAGCAAAACTTTTCCAGGTGAGTCCAGCAGAGTCGGGCCTCTGGTTAACCCCAAAGACTCAGAGTCCAGGTAAAGAACAGTCTGTTCTGTTCTTTAGTAGCACAAACAGCCCATCTAAACAGATTATCTAGGCCTGGTTTACAGCTACAGTTTTATCATCTCAGTATTCCTGGATCCTTGTCCCTCCGTTTCAGGTTGTGCATCACCAGTAGCTTTAACGCTGTGGTCACTTTGACAATAAACAACACAAACCTTGGTCTGCCCTGGTGTTTGCACAAAAATTTCAACTGAACAGCATGCGCCAACCGTTATTTGTATCTTCAAAATGTTTGATTTCGTTCAGCTGAGAGGCTCCTGGTTCAGCAACTGGTTCACTGAAAACAGACAGAGAACCTGCTGTTGTTGCTATTAAGCTAAAAATGTTAATTTTATATTTTGTTTCTCCTTTTTCCCCCAGATTTGTCACATTATGTCTGCCATTAAGCAAGATGTTCTTGCTCATCATTTTAACCTCAACCAACAAGAGATCTCTGCTCTGGATCCCCGGGAAACGGAATCTGAAAAAATCAAAGAGAGCGAAGAGGAACCAGAACTTCCACAAGTCAAAGCAGAGGAATACGGATCAGAACCTCTGCAGATGGTAAAGGAAGGAGAGCAGATAATATTGAAGCAGGTAACAGATGACTTAACAGAAACAGATTCTGCATCTGTTGAAATCAAAGAGGAACCAAAGGAAGTAGAACTGCAACAAATGAAGGAAGAAGATTGTCTATCAGGATCTCAGCAGATGGTCAAGACTGATGAAGGCATCAGTCAGGATGAAAACCAGGATGTACCAAAGCAAGAGACTGATACATTTATGGTAACAGGTTCTGGATCACTTGAAATCAAAGTAGAACCAGAGGAACTAGAGCTGCAACAAATGAAAGAAGACGATCGCCAATCAGAATCCCAACAGATGGTAAAGATTGAGGCTGAAGGCATCAATCAGGATTATAACCAGGAAGTACTGAAGCAGGAGACAGAAACATTAATCCTAACTGCGTCTAATAATGAACCAGATCAACAACAACCAGAACTCAGTGGAAACCAAATGTTCTCGCACCAGCAGAGAGTTGAGAAAACCAGAGGTGAAGGTGACAATGCAGAGAAAGGCGTGAAGGACAAGGAAATTTACAGATTAAAAAAATGTAAACAATGTAACGTATGTGGGAAAAGTTTCAAATTAAACACTGAGTTAACAATCCACATGAGAACTCACACAGGTGAGAAGCCTTTCTTATGTGTAACCTGTGGAAAAGGTTTCAGTCAAAAATGTAATTTGAATAGCCACATGGGAACTCACACAGGTGAGAAACCGTTCTCATGCGAAATCTGTGGGAAATGTTTTCGTCAAAAATATATTTTGATTAGCCACATGAGGACTCACACAGAGGAGAGAGCTTTCTCATGTGTAACTTGTGGGAGAACTTTCCGTCACAAGTGTAGTTTGAATAATCACATGAGAACTCACACAGGTGAGAAACCTTTTGCATGTATAACCTGTGGAAAAGGTTTCAGTGAAAAAAATACTTTGATTAGGCACATCAGAACTCACACAGGTGAGAAGCCTTTCTCATGTAAAATCTGTGGGAAATGTTTTCGTCAAAGACATATTTTGAATACCCACATGAGAGTTCACACTGAGGAGAGGCCTTTCTCATGTGCAACTTGTGGAAAAGGTTTCAATCAAAAAGCCAATTTGAATAGCCACATGAGAACTCACACTGGTGTGAAGCCTTTCTCATGTGCAACCTGTGGAAAATGTTTCAATCAAAAAATCCACTTGGATAACCATGTGAGAATTCACACAGGTGAAAAGCCTTTTTCATGTGAAACCTGTGGAAAATGTTTCCGTGAAAAGCATGTTTTGAATACCCACATGAGAACTCACACAGGTGAAAAGCCTTTCTCATGTGAAACCTGTGGAAAATGTTTCCGTGAAAAGCGGATTTTGAATAGCCATGTGAGAATTCATACAGGTGAGAGGCCTTTCATATGTGGAACTTGTGGGAAATGTTTTGGCCATAAAAATAGTTATACTTACCACATCAGAACTCACAAAAGAGAAACCTTCCACCCATCGTACTTGTCCTAATGATGCCTGTTCCAGCTCTAATTTGACATGCGGTAAAATTTTGTTTCAAAGAAGCAATTTAACGTTCCCCATAAGTTGGACAGTTTCTGTCAGCAGAGTGTTCAGAAAAATTATTCTATTAACATTAATGACATGTTTGATGGTTTGTAGTTGATAAAGGACCAAATTCTTACAATAGAGTTGAAATCATGCATGATGTGAAATAAAAGGACAAATTTTTCTGTGTTTAATTATCGAAATGCATCAACACTGAATGTTGTGTGGATTAATGCTGCAGTCACATCATTTTATTAATGTGATGAAAACTGTAATAAATTCTCAAATGTTTTTGCTTGATCTGTTTTTTAACAGATTGTGTTTAAATGATGGATGATGTCAAATCTGTTGTGAAACGATAAAATGACTTTTTTTCTGTATTTAATCAGTTATTGAAGTGCTGTGGATTAATGCTGCAGTAAATTAGATGGATGAACATCAGAAGGTCAGTCTGGTCCAGCTGAGTCAGTGTGGAGGAAAGAGAAGTAGATCCAACCATCTGCCGGTTCGTTTCCCACCGGGCCGCTTTGAATGCAGATGAGAAAATATTTTGTCACATCGTAATTTTTACATAGAATTAGAAAATACTTTCTGCATGCCTTAACTGAGCAGAACTTTATCAAAGGTATTTTAGTAGCTTATGAATTGTTAATACACACATGCTTTTACATCTGGAAATGCTGCACTATTGGCACACACTATTACTACTAATACACACTATACTGTAAAAGAAGAAAAAAATTCAGAAGGGCACATTATTTTTGTCCAGAAGGCAAAGAGAGAAAAGGTGAAAAATAAAATACAATTTAAATAAGAAGTGGAAATCATTTGTGAATTTCTCACCAACTGCAGACGGGAAGAAAGCGTCCAAAGATCGACCACAGCCTTCAGCTTTCAGCCTGGACACAAGCGAAGAACAAGCAAAGTTACATCTGCAGGGGGAATAAAATAAACTTGAAGTTCAGTTCAGCAGCATAAAAACAACTGAAAACTTCAGCTCCTTGAAATGAACTTTATGTCTCCACAAAACCAGCTCAGAGTAACTTAGGGGGATGACCAGGAGGACCCCTGCTGGCCTGGAGGGTTTATTTATTTTATGTGGATATTATTAATATGTGTGATGAACCAGCTGTAGAGTTCAGTCTCCCTTCAACTACATTCGGCTTCAAGTGACTGAAGCCACGTTTTGTTTTCTAGAAGGAGCCTTTTCTATTTAACACATTCAAACATTTTCATTCAGAAACAGTAACTGAAGTTTTCTGAAATTTAAAAGACTTATGAGAAAAACAATGAACAATAAACCTTGAAGGGGATCAATATGTGTCACATAGTTCAGGTTGCTGTTTAAGTTCTACTGACAAAAATAGAGTAAGAGAAGCAAGACTTTTCCAGAAGCATGTTTTGAACAGCCATGAGTTCACACTGAGGACAGGGAACCTGGGAAAAAGGTTTCAGTGAAAAATCTAGTGTGATGAAGAACACGGGAATTCACGCAGGTGAGAAACCTTTCAGATGTCATACATGTAGCTGTGACTTGTGGGAAAAGTTTAACTCAAAGAAACAGTTTTACATCATCCTATAAGAATTTAAGGGCGGATGTGCAGAATGTGGGACACACTGCGACCTCTAACCTTCAGCATGAAGGGCATCTGAAGGAGACAAGGAGGAAGAGGATTGGGACAGGGCCTGCGTTTGGTCTCGTGTGTTTCTGGGGCGTGTTTCAGTGTGGCACTTCTGGAAGTAAACAACAATGCGCTAGCAGCATTAGCTTCCAGGTTTCTTAGAACAATTTCTGCTGTGTGAGCTGAATATTTGAGTCTGGAGTAACAACTCTGGTTTATGACTAACTGCTGCTGCTGGAGAAATATTCAACTACATCGTAAACAAGAGATGGATCATCAGATCTGACGGCTGGATTCAAAATCATCTCAGAACCTCCAGGCTTTACATGCTGCTGAAGTTAGCTTCTGATTCACATCTCGATTCTTTAGTTAATGAATCTGAACGAGTTTTAATTCGCTGTATTTCAAACTTGAAATACTTTGAAAGTTTAAACCTGAAATTGATCATTTGATAACCAAAAAAATCCCAAAACAGGTTGTGATTTATGAAACCTGCGAAAGCTTTCAGATAGTTTGAGTTTAGGGATTCAAACTGCATAAAACCACATTAGAGCCGATCGACGTTGAAATCATTATCATCTCAAACCTGGAGTTTGGAAACAATTCATTCAGTTTTAGTTCAGACCTATAGAGGATTATTTACTAACATATGTGGCAACCTGGGGTGGATTTTCTTTATTATGAAACCCAAATACAGAATATTAAGGTTTACAGTACCGGAAACCAACAAGTGGAATAACTGCAGGAAAATGTAACGTAATAAAGACACAGGTGAGTTCTGCTGGCAGGAGGAGACGAGACTCAAAAGGTTCTACAAAAATGTGTTAAGCTTCAATATGTTTTTAAATTAACAATAACCTGGAATTGAATGGTTAAAAAAACGGGAATCCATTTTAACAAAATTGATTGTAATAAAATGTTTAAATTTCAAAGGAAACTGAGGCTTAGCAACGTGGGAAGTAATGAGGAAAGGAGCAAAATCCAGTGAAGAAAAAGGTTCTAAACAAAACACACAAGAAAACACTAAACCACAGCAGCCTCAGTCCCTGAAAGAAAAGCAAAAACGAAACAATATGAGTAAAACTGATACAATAGCACTACAATATTGCACTTTATCCCATTAGCAGTGCCTGTAGCGGCCTCTTGGAGTGAACAGCCAGACGCAGGGAGTTCCAAACGGGTGCAGTTTATTATTAACCTTCCTTGTCTGACATCGTGAAAACTGTAGTATAAACAAAGGATACATGATGTATAAATAAACATAAATGTTCACAAAACACAATTGCGCACATTCCTACCTCGTTCTGCTTCCCAAGAGCGCTATTTTACAAATTTTCTTTACTTTTTCCTCAGGCTCTAATGCTGACTCGGCGTGGTTAGCAAACAGGAAGTGCCCAACACAAAATACGCGAAGAAGAACTCTACCGCTCTTTAAAATAAATTCACAAATCAACCACTAAGTGTCACTGTGGGACCAATGAACAAAAAGAAGAATTTCACCATTTAGTAGCTATTTGCAGTGCAATCAATGCTCCGGCAGCGGGGGAAAGTTCAGGTTGGTCTTTTAAAACATTTCTTTATAGGCAAAACAGCAGCGAGTATCAATCCATCAGGAGACTGAAAATAGAGCAGATTATTAATACAACTGCTGACCAAAAATATAACTTACAGCAGCTGCTTACCTGTGGCTTGGCAAATTACCGCACTGCCAGATAAACAGAGCAGCTGTAACAAAATGAGGCTTTGTTGACATGGGGTGGATGTTATTAACCTTTTCCTCCACCACGGACAGACGGTCCAGATGTTGGAGGAGCAGCACAGGAGGCTAAACAGATCAGACCAGATTGTATTAATGGCTACTACTAACAAACAATCAAGCTTACCCAGCACAATTTAACAAACGAGAAGGAAGTAGATGGAGACGACGTCACTATGCAAGGAAATTGGCCTTAAAGTGGCAGCGTACCATTTATGCTGCCTTTTATGCTGCCTGTGGGAAGAGTTTGGGCCACAAATGTAGCTTGGGAAGGCACTTGGTAACTCACACAGGTAAGAAGCCTTTCTCATGTATAACATGTGGTAAATTGTTCAGTCAATCAAGTCATGTGAAATGCCACACGAGAACTCGTTTAATTGCTAAAACCAAGACATTTTTCATCTATGTGACATGTGGGAAATACTTCACTCATAAAAGGAATTTGAATGTCAACATGAGAATTCATACAAGAAAAAAACATGCTCCTGGAAAATGTTTTAAGGAAAGCAACCAATTGAATTCCCATTTGAGGATACACTCAGAGGAAAGACCTTTCTCTTGCAATGCCTGTGAAAAGTCTTTCTGAAGAAAAGATCATCTGAAAAACCACATACATGCTCACACAAATGAGAAGCCTTTCTCATGTTTAAAATGTGGAAAAAGTTACAAGGGCAAATATAGTTTGAACATACACTTACGAATTCACACTAGTGAGAGACCTTTGTCATGTGTAACCTGCGGAAAAGATATTAGTCAAAAAAGCAGGTGAGGACATTCTGATGTGCAGCTCGTGGGAAAAAAATTCAGGCTTATAAGAACTTACATTAGTCATGCTAACCAGAACTCCCACAAACTAGAAATCTTTCCATGTCATACTTATGACAAAGGTGTTTGTTGTATCTGTAATTTCCTTTGACTTTGGTTAAAAGTTTGATTTGATGAAGTTTTTTGAAATGCCAACTACAACTCCAAAGTGTGAAGTTGAAATTGTCATGAATTCAGTGACATTGAGGCTCTTCCACAGATGTTAAGCAGTGACTCCTGACTGTTGTGTGGATGGACTCTACATTCTTCGTTGCATTACTGTGTTGACCGTTTTTTGTTCTAATTTTAAAAAAGGTTAAATAAAACTGTTCTAAAGAGGGACAATACGTTCTTTGTGTCCATCTAAGCCACACTTCTTAGTATTCCAATTATTAAATTATTAACTGATAAATAGATTAAGAATACATTTTCCAAAAGTTATTGATTTTTATTTCTTTCAACATTTAAAGGGACATTATTTCCCCAAATAATGTTCCGTCTTTTGTGTTGAGAAATGGGATTTGAAAGACTAAACTAAACTAAACTGTCTAAACTAATTTTTTAATTTGCTTAGTTCTAATTGACCTCATTGACAAAACCTTTCAATAAATTGCCCGGTCTTATAAAAAATGTTTTTTCTCCATATATTAGGCATCACCATGGTGACGTCCTCCAGGCTCTGATTGGCTGGTTTTGGTCAGGCAGCAGCAGCAGCAGCAGCAGCTCAGAGACGTGATTGATTTTTTTTTTTGTCGCAGCATGGTGACAACTTCTACAAATATATGGACAAAATAAGTTACATACTGCAGCTTTAAGCTTTCAGAATTCATATTGAACTATGACATCACTGCACAATTTTAATGGCTCTATTTGATCTATTTTCACGGTTTTACTTCTAGTAGTTTTAGTTTTATCATTCAATCTTTTTCTCAGTAATTTTAGTCGTGTTGTCAGATTAATGAGTTGATTGAATGAAATGTTGTAACTGTGAAGTTGAATTTCTTTAGTTAATAAACTCTTGTGTATTTGAGCCTGCTGTTGGACTTATGTCTTCAATTATTATTATTATTTTAAAACCCAGACCTGCAGGCATGATGAATAATAACAAACTGACCTTGATAGGTATTTTTCCTTTCGAACCTAAATAAAAGAAAGAACCACAGACAACGTATATGAATTTTATGTAGAGCTTTTGCAAAAGGAGAAGGCGCTGCCAATTCTTCCTCCAAACAATCCACAGAGCATTCTGACCTGCCCTTACAAAAACTCCTGTTTTTATTGTCAAAGAAGAACAGGCAAGGGGGCAGTCAGGAAAAACAACAGAGGTCGTAAAGCTTCTAACCCAAACATCTAACAACCCAGGTCAAGATGTGATATCTGATCAAAGGTCTGAGCCCGGTTCAAATCTCGGTCAATACTGTCAATAAAACAAAATACGACTGTTCACAGGTGGTTACTAAATTAGGAGGTGCGTAAAGTTGAACCGACAGTAGTGACCTCCATACACACGTAAGGAAGAGAACACTTTAAACAGAAAATCACAATGATCTATAGGCTGAATGTAAACTAAAGTAAGAATAAAATGAGAATACCAAAAAATCTCTAACAGACCTCTTTAGTTATGTCATATATTTTTTCTCTTTAATGAGAAATTATGTCCAGTTCCTTTTCTAATGTAAACGAGAAGTTTATTAATAATTGTATAATTCTATTTTTTAATAGCCAAAGTTAAACCTGTTTTTTTCATGTTCAGATCAGTGTTGTTTAGTTTTAACTGGACAAAAGCAGATTTCTAAATTATATCTGCTGCTTATGTGAGTCTGGTTTATGCAGGGATTACTACATGTTGCTTTATAAACTTTGCATTAAAATGTAGTTTGCATTATTTGCTCTGAATGTTTGAACATACTGAACTTTTAAAAGAAAAATCAGCCAAGCTGTTAATTTCCAATACTAAGAGATTTAAAGGTTTTAACATTAAGTAACAAACGACAACTACAGTTAATAGTAGCTTCTGACTGTCACTAAATGTTAGGCTTTAATAGTTTGGCATGTTTATATAAGTTTATAGAGGGAAAGACTGGTGTGCTTTTTTGTGAAAATTGTAAATAAAACATTTAAAATAATTTTGTCTGTGAAAATCTGTTTTTCCCTTCATTCCCTTTCTGTAGGAAAGGCTTGTTTTATTCTTTATGTTTTATGAATATGTGCATAAACAGTATCTGGTGGCCATAATTCACCCGTCAGATTCTGCTCCCCCTGTTAAACTGGGGCAACAGAATCTGATATTGAGCATTAAAAGGCAGTTTGAAATTACATAGAACTATAAGAATGTAGCTATAGTAGTACTTATATATAACACCATATGTAGTATTTATGTGTGTGTGTGTGTGTGTGTGTGATGAAAGTGCAGTTGCAAAAGTGAAAAAGTGAGACGACGTACCTGAAGCACGTTTGAACCTTCACGGTTTCCGTAGTTCTCCAGACAAGCAGCTGATTTTACCGCCTGGCGGTGTGGAGCGGCAAGGAGACGCAAGGGAACCGTATCTGATGGGGAAACACGAATCCACGCAACACCGGCTCTCCTGTTTAACCATGACCACTGCCACCTTCTGGCCAGGAGTGGTACTCAAAAACCCACTTAAAATGATATTTAAAATCAATTTTTGAAAACGTTTATTCTCTGAAATAAAAGCCTTATTTCAGTTGAACAGTTCCTTTAGCTATTAGCTCAACCACAAATATAAAAGCTTTTATTTTTAATTCCTGATCATAATTTCTGTTTTCTGGCTGAATATTAAAATATGTTTAAACCTAAATCTCCCTGGTTGAAATGATTCTGGTCTTAACTCAGTTTGGTGACGTCAATAATTATTGTTTTGTGATGCGAAACATGGAGCTTCAACTCAAGATCAGACCTTTAATACCAAGTATGCATAAATATTTCTGCTACTGCAGCACATTCAGTTTTACAGTCTGAGAAAACAAAACATTGCCAGACGAAACGCATAACTCGGCACATCAACTGTGATCCAAACAAAACTCACGCTGCCATGAAGCTGCTGTTAGACTGAAAAATATACAAATATATTATAACCCAGGATTGAGTGACCGCCGCTACAACGAGCCACAGAGTCACCAAAGATCCACCTGCAGCAGGTTTTAAATGATTCCTGTTCATCAGAGGCTCCATAACCCTGGAATCATTTCACAACATTCGTCCTGAAAAAACACAACCAGTTCAGAGTTTCTTTTTCTTTTAAACAAACTTTAGCTTTTCTGTTAAAATTTTGCAGGGTTTTTAAGCCTTTTGACCTTTTTCCTCAGAATTCTAACTTTTTTTCAGCAATTTTTTAAAAGAATTTCTACCTTTTTGGTAAATTTCTGCTTTTTTCACTTTTTAAAATGAGAATTCATTTTTGCCTTTTTTTTTAGAATTCATCCTTCTTTCAAAAAACTCAGAATCCAACATTTTTTTCCAGAACGCCCTTTTTTTCCCTCAGAATTCCCACTATTATTTTGAAAACTCAGTCTTTGTAGTAAATGTTAGAATCTCCAACTTTACACAGAGATTAACATCTAGATTTCTTAGTGGTTTTTCTGGTCTTCTGCTCAGCTAGGAGGGTGGAGGAACATACACGTTTCCTCAGAGATGCTGAAGAACAGGAAGTAGAGTTTAAAAGCAGGAAAGTTGTTGATGCTCCACTTCAGTCTGATGCCTCCAGGACCAGCCAGCAGCTCAGAACCAGCTCAGAACCCGATCATGCCTCCAGCTTCTGGTGCTGAGTTCTCAGGTGTTTGTTCAAGCTGCTCTTCTGCCTGAAGTGTTTCCCACAGGTGGCACAGGGGAAGGGCTTCTCTCCAGTGTGAATCCTCATGTGGTCGGTGACATGGATCTGCTGGGTGAAAACTTTCCCACAAATAAGACAGGCGAACGGTTTCATTCCACTGTGAGTCTTCTTGTGATTGGCTAGGTAGCTGGTGTTACTGAAGGCCTTCCCGCACTGATCGCAGACAAACGGTTTCTCGCTGGTGTGGATCCTCTTGTGTTTGGTCAAGTAGCTGTTCTTGGCAAAACATTTCCCACAAATGGGACAGGGATACAGATTTCCATCTGCGTTCTGTGGCAGCAGGTCCAGTCGGTCGCTGGGAGTTCTGGTTTTCTTTGGCTTCAGTGCCTCCTGGTTCTGGGTCACTGGGCGGTTCTGGTAGAGAAGCTGGTAGCTGCTTGGTTCAGGTTCGTCATTGTAGTCCACGGTCACCATGATGGCCTCGGTCTCCTGCTTCAGCACCAGCGCTCCGTCCTGCCTGGAGCAGACGTCGTCAGGCGCCGGTTCTGGTGCGTCCCGGTCCGGACTGGAACTGCTGTCCCGATCGGCGGGAAGCTCCTCGCTGAAGAAATGATGCTGGAGCTCTGGAGGAGACCAGAGGAACGCCGACGTTAATGATGTCACACAACGGCTCAAACCACTAATACATAGAAATGCAAATGACTACAGTTGGTGATTAATCAATAACTAAATTAGTTGATTATTTCAATAATCGATTCATCGTTTCAGCCTTAGTTGATATACGTATAATCTGATGCTACAAGCTTAATATTTTCTGTGTTTGACTTCTAGTTCATAAATACATCCCAGTCAATAATAACCAGTAGCTTTACCACAGTGAAGTAATTCTGTTCTTCCTGCAGAACAACTTCTGGGTTTAAGTTGTATTTAAGCTTTAAATACAGGCTTAAAACCCAACTGCATAAAGCTTTGAAAAATAAATTCACTTTAGTCTGGATTAAAACATATCATTGTTTCCCTTTATTCTGCCAACTTAATGTAAAGTGTTTGATTTTCATTTTCATCGTGTAAAGCCCTTTGCCTCGTTAGTGAAAATGTGCTACATTAATAAACTGGCCTACTTGGATGTGAACAGGACAGTGTGTAAGTTTGTCTGCTTGTGGTAAACAGCGATGTTCCAGTAAACAAGAGTAATTTAAGCATAATTTTCATCTGTGGCAACAGAAATCTGCTCCTCAGAGAGGATTCAGAACATTTTGCAAACCGTTTTCGTCACACTGGCAATATTTTTGATCAGGCATCAACGCAGCCACCTGGCCTTTACAAACAGCCGCGTGGATTTCATCAGTTGATCTGGGCACCAGTTGGTCTAACACACCGGAAGTCACCAGCAGCCGCAGATATAAACTATTTTTCAGTTTATAACGAGTCTTTACGGCGTTAAAGCAGAGACTCGGTGAACTGAACCGGTTCTATTGGTGAACATGATTCTTCACTATCAGACTTTAACAATGAGCGGATATGCGTCACTCTTACTGCTGACAGCAGTTAGCATCACGATAACACGGGAATCTCGCTGATTTCTGAACGTCAGGTGATGTCTGGAGTCACGGCTGCTGTCAGGTCGGACCCAGCCGGACCTACCTGCGGGGTTCGGCTCGGTTCGGGGTCTCCAGGTGAGGTCCAGCAGTCTCCGCTGCCGGTCGATCTCCTCCTCGTACTGGACGATGGTTTTTTCCAGCTGGGTGAAGATTTCTTCAGCAGCAGCAGTTAGTCTCTCTCTGATAAACTCTCTCAGAGGCTCAACGGAACACATTGTTGCTGAACAGAACCAGAACCTCCTGGACACAGCGACACACACCAGAAGCTAACTCAGCTAACCGCTACACCGGAAGTGACGACACAATTTACTTTAAGCAGCTGTGTATATTTCCGCCCCCTGCTGGAGGAAAGTGGAGCCCGAATGCGACTGAATGCTAATTAAAAACATTTTAAAAATGTATTTCTGCCTCCTGAAATAGAGAAATAACCTTTAATGCTTTACATGTGTTATTGGTACGTTTAGAAATTATATTTAAAAATCTAATTCTAATATTTTTCTCTTGAAATCCATCCATCCATCCATTTTCTGTGCACCCTTGTCCCTAATGGGGTCGGGAGGGTTGCTGGTGCCTATCTCCAGCTACGTTCCGGGCGAGAGGCGGGGTTCACCCTGGACAGGTCGCCAGTCTGTCGCAGATCTTGACAATTATTTTTTAATTGGATCTTGAAATCCAATTAAAAAATAATTAATTCATTCTAAAGAGAAGTTAAATGTTGTCGTAACTCATGTCTTAAAGGATCTTCAAAGAAATTGGTGGATGGTGATGCTGCGGGCAGGAAGGATCTCCAGTAGCAGTCCATCTTGCAGCGAACATGAACAGGCCTTTGACTGAAGACTGTTGCTGTGAGACGATCTCATGACCGTTCCATGGTAGCATGTCCTGGATGACCATCAGCTGTTAGCTCGCTATGTGAATCCTCATCAACAACTCATCCAAATAAATCTCTGACAGATTTTCTTATCATTTAGGCTTTTAGTAAATACATAATTCTGGTGATTCTGACCTGAAACAACAGAAGTTTGGTCTGATTTAACTTCAGACAAGGAGCAAAAATAGTGAAAGTGTTTTTGTTTGCTGTATGTAAATTTCTGGTTTCAACTGTTTGCATTAGAAGCTCCACATTTATTCATGGACATTAAACCCAGAAGGAGTAATGGTTCTTTTTCTTTATTTACAGTGTTAATATTTTCACTTTTATCTCCTAACATGTTTAAATGGAAAATTATGAACAAAAGGAAAAACTTTCAAACTTTCCTACAGCGTCTGTAATTATTGCCGGCTTGAATGTCTCGTTCTTAAACATGACATCAGCAGGTGTAGATGAAATAATTAGATAAAACTTAGATAAGATTTATTTATTAAATTGTACACAGGAGTTTCAAACTGAGAAAAAACTTTTGTCTAACTTTAAATACTGGTTTATTATGAACACTGCTGTATTTTCCAATACACAATTTATTTCTCATGTCTAGGCCTGTCGCGATAAACGATAAATCGATTAATCGTACGATAAATTAAAACTATCAACCTCATTTTAATTATCGGCATTATCGTCTCTTCCGGCCTTTTTCTCTTTCTGTTAATGACACTGAATGAAAAAAGCTCAACTCCGGTGCTCTCCACTGACCTCTGACCTCATTTCCTTAGTGTAAAGCCCAGCGCACACTACACAATCTTAGAGCTGTTGGCCGATTGTCGGCCCATTTTCAAACCCTGACAGACCAAACATTAGCTGACAGAAATCCTAGGTATAACAGTTCCATCGGGTTCGTTCCTGCCGTGTGGTGTCCAACAATGGGCACAAAATAATGGCTACAAGTTCAGTGAACTAATTTTAAAACCAGGCATTAATCAATGCTTTACTACAATCTACCTGCAATGCATGTGGCTAGTGTCAGCGTAAAGTCCTGACTGAATGAAAATCATTAGAACCTGTTTATGTCACGTTAACGAAGAACAGCTGAAAAGTTACTGGGTTTATCAACTGCGGTAGCAATTTAGCTCCAACTCCTCCTCTTGTCATTTCTATATTCTTTGCATGTTGAATGAACATTAATGTTGTTTCCACATATCATCTCCAATGTCGGCTGGACTTCGGGTTGCGCCGTGTCAGCTGTTTGGGATTCCCCTCCTTAATTTCCCCTCAGAAAACACAGAGGAGAATCCGCGCTTTCTGATTGGCTACCTGTCACATTCAACAGGAAGCATTAAGATCCCAGTCGGGGAAAAAAACCTGATTTAGATCAGAGCGGCAACGACGATCTACCGTAACACACCACACAATCTTAGAAAGACCAACGGTTTAAGATTGTTATAAGGGGAAAAATAGGAGCAAAAATCCTGTAGTGTGAACTATTGCATCAGGTAGTCGATGTGCCCATTTTCTCTATTTAAATCTAATTATTACTGAAGGGCAACATAATATACAGACTTCATAATCTGCACTCTTTTGGTTGAATGCAGTATTTATTTCCACTTTGGCTTTATGTTGTTTAGTTTTTATCAAGTACATTTTTTGTTAATGGAGACTGAGAATCCATTTTATTTTTGGTTGTTTTGTTTATTTTGTTTATCAGCTCCAGTGTTAAATATTCTTTTGAAAATAAAGTGTATCTATCTTTGGCAGGAAATCACATGCATTATTATATCATTTCCATTAAATCAGTGTAAAAAGGTCTTCAAACAATATTATCGTTTATCGCAATAATTTTTTGAGACAATTAATCGCTCAGCAAAATTTGCTATCGTGACAGGCCTACTCATGTCCATGAATTCCTTTCTTTCTCAGGATCGGTCGACCTGAAAATGGCACCGGTCTATATTCTGAGTATATTCTACATATACTTTAGTGCATCATTTTCACTTTGTCAGGATATTTAAACAAACTGAAAACAAAAATTCTGTGTGATGGGTACAAAATCCTGGCTGGAGCTTTCCTCATTCCTCCCGGTCCAGTTAAAGCCTGCCTTACGCTGCCCCCGGTGGCGATGTGAGGCTAGTGTTCAGAGCACTAAGTGTTTGACATGAGAAAAATGAGAAATACATAAAGTAAATCAAATGGGTTACCAACGGTGAAATCAGGAGAGATTCAGAGACGAGGCAGGAACTATCCTCCAACGGTCAAATTTATTCCTACAGCAGCATTTTTACACAAGGAAATCAGAAACACAAAGAAAAAACAACAAAAACCTTGAAAACCCAGAAATCCTAATGAGAAAAAACCTGGTAAAACAGCCATTAAACATGAGACAGCAGTAAGAGACGCTGTTGTGATGCCAGTAGCTCCTCTCTAATCGGACCGAAATCAGCGTTTCTGTTTCCTGTTTACACAGGAAGTCCTTAAACTCTGGTCATGTTGACAAATGACAGTAGAGTCGAACAAATCACGACTTCCTCACATAATTCCAGACTTTAGGTGACGTCAAGTTTAAGGACAAAAACCAAACACTGGAAGGAAAGGAGATGGCATTTAAAGCCTAAAAATATTATTATTATTACTATTCATTTTAATTCATGTTCCAGACTTAAACAATTTCATCGTTTCTCCCACACCAACACAAAGAGGAAAGGTTTGGTTGTCACCATAATAAAATATTAAATTTAATACAGATACCAAGAAAAATAATCTACCATTTTTAATAGTAATAATTTTAGCAGAACAAAACATACAAATAATTATAACATTTTCACTTTTCATAATTAGGGTAAAACTTAGAAGTCTGGGAGAACTGAGCCCTATTTCTAAAAATATCTGATTTAAAAATCTCCCCTCTGGTAAAGAAAACAAAGCATGAACGTTAATAATCTTTAAAAAGTGTTTACCTTTGATTCAGTTATGCCAGGAGTGGCCAACCAGACAAAGACCAAGAGCCACATTGTTTACCAAGTTACCTCAAAGAGCCACATCATATGCATGGGCACACATGAACATCAACCCATCCCTTCCTCATACTCATACTTTTGCTCAGCCAGATTTATTGTAAATTTCACACACTATTTTAACACTACAAAGACCACAGGCCAGACATTTTCAACAATGAACACTGTGCACTTTCTCATGCAAACAAACTCTGTTTAACCAAATAAACAAACAAACTTTGCCTGCTTTTCTGTCTGACTTTTCAAGGTAACCAACTTGTGCTTGCGAAGTTCAGTCCATTTTGGAAATTCCTGGTCGATGTTAGCATGGAGTGAGCTGAAGTGGCGCTGAAGGTTTGAAGCCTTAAAATGCGACAAGGACACCTGACATATAAGGCAGAATGGCTTTCCACTACGTTCAACAAAAAAATATAAATTCTCCCACTCTGTCAAAAACGTCCTGTGTTCATCTTCATATTTTCGTTTTCCTGTGCATTTTTTTCCTGCCATTTTGAGCGCGAAAGGTTTACCCAAATGATTTTACTCTTACTGAAAAACTGCGCACATGCGCATTTGACGAAAATACCGTATTGCACTCAAGCAAAGTGAAACTAGGATATTATAGCGACCCTACACTATGTGCTAAATGTTACTGGATGTTACGCTGTTTAGAGATTAAAATTAGAGTGTATGATTTCCCATTGTCCGCGAATGCATCAGGATGGATGAGAGAGCGAGGGGGCGGGGCAGAGAGAGTGAGGGGTCAGCGGAGGTTTGTGTGAGAGCAGATGGCGAACAACTGGAAAGAGTAAGGCTGCAAGAGAAACAAAGACTGTTTTTTGTTTGTGTTGTTTTTGCGTGGTTACGGCCAACAGTAATGGCGTGCTGCTGTTGTCAAGAGCCGCATGGAACCGGTCAAGGAGCCGCATGCGGCTCTCGAGCCGCGGGTTGGCCATCCCTGAGTTATGCAATTATTTTATTTTATAATAGCCTATATTTACTTTTTCTTTTTACATTTCTCTGTCAATTTATTGTTGATATAAATACATTTTTACCACTGAGGGATGAATACAGGATCATTCTCGACTCAAATAAATTAATTTTCAAAACAAATATGAATCATAAGCATTCAAAACATGTTTTTAGTGTAAACAAGGCCCTGGTCCATGCAGATCCAACCAGCAGCAGCTCTGTTTCATTTCTGTCTGAATATTTTCTTCAGTGATTAAGTACAGACTCTTCAGGATTTTATGATTTTTATGGCAGTAATTTAGAAATATTTGCAAGGAATTTTGCGATATTTGTAGGAATGATTGACGGCAAATGTGACTGACTCACCATATCAATCAGGGACCATTAATTAAATGCACATAATGACTTTTCTTCTGGATGTTGTTTCCCTGTTAGGAAAACTTAAAACTTCCAGCAGCTTATTGGGGAGGGACGGATGTAACCAACTGCCATTGTGTCAATTTTCAGGCAAACAACTGATACAAATATATCAAACAACTGATTATTTTTGACAACCCTAGCAGGAGGAATGGTTCAACGTACCAAACAAGAGCGCTTATAATGGGCTCCTTCTTTTCCTCACTAAATGATATTAGCAACACCTATTACCACAGTAACTCCAATCATATTGTAAAGGAAAAGTTCATCCCAGTCACCATCTATCTGGTGCATGTTTGCTTATTCTCAAATGTGCTGATGTCTGAGAAAGAAACAAGACGGACGTTTAACGTTTCTTGCCTGTGTGAGTTCTCATGTGAACATTCAACAGATCTTTTCTGCTGAACTTTTTTGGACAGGTTTGACATGAGAATGGTTTCTCACCGGTGTGAGACCTCATATGATACGTCAGATGACTTTGTTGGTTGAAGGCTTTTCCACAGGTTTGACATGAAATATGCTTTTCGCCCGTGTGAATTCTCATGTGACGAGTCAAACTATTTTGCATGTTGAAAACCTTCCCACACGTCTGACATGAGTAAGGCTTTTCACCTGTGTGAGAAGTCATGTGAAAATTCAAAGAATTCTGGTGGGTAAAAGTTTTTCCACACATCTGGCATGAGAAAGGTTTCTCACCCGTATGAATTCTCATGTGAACTGTCAGCCGAGCTTTAACGCTAAATTTTTTTTCACATATTTGGCATGAATAAGGTTTCTCACCAGAGTGAATTCTCATGTGAAGAATCAATTGGCTTTTCAAAGTGAATTTTCTTTCACAGGTCTGACATGAGAAAGGCTTCTCACCTGTGTGCACGTTTATATGGAGACTCAAGCTACTTTGCCGATTAAAAGCTTTTCCACAAGTCTGACACAAGAAAGGCTTCTCCCCAGTGTGAGTTCTCATGTGGTCCCTCAAAGTGCTCTGCCTGATATAAGCTTTCCCACACGTCTCACATGAAAAAGGCTTTTCACCTGTGTGAGTTTTCATGTGGTCCCTCAAAGCACATTGCAAGGTGAAAGTTTTTCCACAAGTCACACAAGAGAAAGGCTCACCTGTGTGAGCTTTCATGTGGTATTTCCATTTACTTTCCACAGTGAAAGCTCTTCCACAGAACTCGCATGAGAAAGGCTTTTCTCCTGTGTGGGTTCTGACGTGGCCTAGCAGCTGACTATGCCACATGAAGGTTTTTCCACAGGTCTCACATGAGAAAACCTCACCAGTGTGACTTCTCATGTGCTGCCTCAATTTGCTTTTCTCAGTAAAAGCTTTCCCACAGGTCTGACATGAGAAAGGCTTCTCCCCCGTGTGACTTCTCATGTGTTCTTTCAGTTTACTTTGCCAGAGAAATGTTTTTCCACAAGTCTGACAAGAGACCAGCTTTTCGCCCGTGTGAGTTCTCATGTGGTAATTCAGTTTACATTTGTAGAGAAAAGTCTTTCCACAGATCTGACATGCTAAATCCTTCTGACCTTGGTGAGAACTCATTTGAAGAACTAAGTAAGCTGGAGTCAAACCGTACATGAGGCAGACCCCACTGTCCGCCTGTTTTAACTGCTGAGGTTCAGATTCATCCTCTTCATTGTTGGTCTCTGCAGTATCTGGTGTCTTCTGACCCAAACTGGAGTTCAAATCCTGGTTTTGTCCTGAAGGGATAAAAAGGCTTGTTACTGAGAATGTAATAACTCAAACTTTTCATTCAATTAAAATTTTAAATGCTTTGGAATGCACAAAAGTAGAATCAAACATTGTCTCTTTGACCTCATTTTAAAAGAACAGTGTTCATCTTGACCAGAAATATGACCAACAGAGACAATTTCACTGAACTCCAATCCAGAATCGCACGGCATTCTGGGGGATGTAGGCAGAGGGAAGACTTTTATGGCTCAAAAACACTGAACGACTATAGACCCATTGCTCTGACCTCTCGCATTGTGAAGGTTATGGAGAGGCTGGTTCTGGTACATCTGAGGTCACAGCTAGATGCAGACCAAGACCCTCTCCAGTTTGCATACCAGCCCCATTTAGGAGTGGATGATGCAATTATATACCTGCTGCAGAGGGCCTGTTCCTCCCTCGACAAACCTGACACCATTGTCCGCATACAAGGTGGCACCTTGTGGTACCAGTGTTTTTCAGTCTGCCTGCTAGCTTAGTGTTAGCTTAGCTTCCTCCTCCCTGCATGAAACGCTCTTTCTTCATGAACATTTCCTCTCCTTTAGCAGCAGCAGCAGCAGCAGGTCCAGCAGTAGTTAACCTGAACTCTTCCTCAATCTGTCCCTGGTCACGTCTCTCTCATCATCCTCCTCTGACCATAATGAATCCCACAAACACTAATTTCCCCTCCATCTCAGCTCCTGAATCAGCTCCAGCGGGTAAAGTTTGTGTGATAATTAACGTAACAAACCCTCCGCCTTCACTTTGGAGAGCCAGCTGTTTACATTTTAAACCAGTTCTTTTATCAGCCAACAGTCTGATGAGCTTTTGTTGCTTTTTCAATTTGCGGTGTTGAGAATGTTAATGTTACCCTTTATAATGTTCAAAGCAATCTCACACAAAGTTTGAAGTTCGGTTGAGCAATGTGCCAGAATATCTTCATGTTTGAGGAGAAGCATCCTTGTTCTGCCTTCAGACATCCTGACTAGTTTCAGGTAGACATTCCTGTTCTCCTGTAACGCTCTGGGCAGGTAGGAGTGAGATCGATGATAAAAATGACATCATCCAAAATGACCAAGAGGCTTCGATTCACTGGAAAAGGATTTTCAAAAGAATGAGGTATTCCTTCAACAAATTTTATATTTTTATTCATCTTCTACAATTCAGGATACATGTGTTGAAAAAGAGTATAAATCCAAACAATGTCATCCGGTACAACATCCATCACAATTCAGTTACAATTCAGTAAAACACAATGAAAGTTTTTAAAGACCCACTTGCTCCCACAATCATACATGAGACAGGTTTCTTCAATCTACAAGATTTCTCTTTGTTTTTTTGTTAAAACCTTAAAAACCAAAGGGTAGAGTTGATCCATCAGTAAAAACACTTCTCTTATCAAACTTAAGAAATGCTGCGTATTTTAACAGGAACTCCTCTTCTTCCTGTTTGCCGGAGCCTTCCAGCTCTGATGCCGTCAGAATCCACCGATGCCGTGAAGTCAGATCACCTCTTTCTTTTGTTTTCTGGTTGGTTCAGCAGTTTTTTTAGTTCTGCTGCCATAAATCCCTGAGATGTGCCTCCCAGCTCATCAGTTAAATCCCTGAGGTAATTCCCAGGTCTAGTTTTCATTTAATGCATTTTCTTGACTATCAGGAGAAGCTGGAGGTTGATTCACACAAAGAGCCCATTCTGTTGGTCTAAAATAATCTGAACAGCATCAGGAATTTCTCTTAATTCTTCTACAACATTTCTCATTTCATTTGGATCAACTCTACCCTCTTGGCCTCCCACACTTAGCAGGTAGAATCACACGAATCCCTTGAAATGACATTCAGGTCACAGGAGACGCTGTGTAACAGAGTCCGAGTCGCATGAAGCAGCAGAGTGGCTTTTGTTTTATCAAAACTATCAAGATGGCGGACAGCGTTTCTTCTGCGCGCTGAATGTCTTCCTGGAGTTTTCCCCAACAGCAGCAGAGACTCTAAATGATAGAAAAAATTACATTTAAATACATTAATGCAATTAAACCTCCAGTAGCTATGACTTCTGACTTTACTAAATAAAATAAATTGAAATAGCACACCTGAGATTAATCCATTAATTAACGACAGTCTCCTGTGCAGTTTCCGTGCTCTCTTCCTCTTTTCCACGGACCTGAAAGCTGAGAAACATTCAGAACTTTTATTACACAGGCAGGAAGGTTTTATGTAGAAACAGCTTTAGCTAAAAGCATCGCAAAGTGGTAACAGCCTGGAATTAACATAAGCAAAGCAGTTTCTATTACACACACACATCATTCCCGGTTACAGTTAACCTATTCATTTATTCTTTACTTCGTATTTCTGACTGTGATGATAACTGGTATAAAAACGTACTCCGTAGAGGAGCGCTGGTTCCAGCTGCTGACCGGTTCGGTCCAGCTGGCGGTGCCGGTCCAGCAGACGCCTGATTGGCTGGAAGTGCCGCTGGGTTTCCAGCCTCCTCAGCGCTTTCATCACAGATTAAATCTACAGCAAGACAAAAACACAAACAATAAAAACCAGTTAGTTTCCTGAGCAATCCAAATAATTTGTTTTCTGCCAACAGTAATAAATGACAGTTTTACACTTACTCTGTACTTCAGTATGAGATGCATACATGTATATATAATTTGAGGGATTTATTTTAGTAAGAACTGCTACTTACTGTTGATAGTGCAGAGAAGTCCTAAGAATCAACAGATGAAGACCTACTGAAATTAGCCTGCTTGCCTGGAGAGTTGGATATTATTCAGAATGATGCTGCTTTTGCAAATGAACTAAATTAAACCATCGGCGGTACCGGAGCAGACATTGTCCTGTGAGTTGTGACTCCTCAAGAGGCGCTGTCCTTTTTTTTCAGGTTTTGTTGGCTCCAGTGCCCTTTATTTAAAAGTAGTTCGACAGGAAAGAGGGTAACGAGAGAGAGGGGGGGGGGAAGACATGCGACAAATGTCGCCAGGCCGGGAGTCGAACCTGTGACCATCGCCATGAGGACTAAGGCTCAATACGTGGGTTGTGCGTTGCCCCCGACGCGCTGTCCTTTTAAACACTTTTTAAACGGATGAAGGAAATTACAAACTCGTAGTCGGCACTAACTAGTTGTATATATCTTACATTAAATGCTTATTGTTTAACCTTTATCCTGAAACGATTGTTGTTTCTTTCTATGGATCCCCTCCAGAAAGACATCACGCACACTAGATCCCTCCTGCTCTTTGTCGCCTGCAGGAGCACAAAAAGCTGCTAGCTTAAGACGACTAGCATTGGTTTTAGCCGTTATCAAAAACGTATTCCTGATATGTAAAAGGGAAACAGATGCAGTTCTTTGATGCTAATTGTCAAAACTACAACTAGATTAGATCAGGAAAAAGTTTAATTAAGAGAAAAAATATTAAGGGAGAAATACGTAGCTCATTTAAGCTAGCTTGACTATGACTACTGTAACATGTAGATGTGATGTGGAATTCAGAGTGTTTCAGTTCAGTTAAAATAAATTTAAAATGGCGACCCACACAAACTGACAGATCAGAAGAGCAGGTGTTTAAATTAGCTAACCAACCACCACTATGTTCGCCTAGCTAATAGCAGCAGTAGCTAATCCACCACCGCTGTGTTAGCCTAGTTAATAAGATAATTGCAAAAACATAACGCCTGAAAACAAAACTGTAACGGATTGAGTGTTCTGTTCTTTGTGTGGAAAATGTTTTGAGTGATTTTGGTGTTTAAGCCTGATACATAAAGTGTTGGTGTTGTCGGTTGCTATGGCAATGAGTCTCTGTGTAGCATAGCTGACACACAGAGTGCAGCAGCAGCATGGAAATTAATTGTCTTGGTGGCCTCCAGCATTGTGCGCGTGCACAAAATTTCCAGATGTAAACGATAACATGCAAAGGTCCACAGAGGTGTGTGTGTGTAAGCAGGGCAGAGGTTGTGGCCTGGGGTCGCCTCTCCCCCTCTAATCCTGTTGTGTTTAAAGCCAGAGGTCATTAGAAAATCCCAAAAACCTCTAAGGGAGGAAAGGTGATCTTTGTTGATCGACTGAATCTGTTCCAACATCAGGCAGAAATAATCCGAGTCGAACTGCAGTGGATGGCGACGGGCCGCCGCTCTACAGCACTAATGTCAATGCTCTGACCAACAGGCTTGTTTTTACAGCGGAGCGGACACTGGTAAATCTGGACCGGTTAGCGGTCGGCTCCCGAACTGGTTTTGAAACTCTTGATGGTCTGAACCCAGTATGAACCCAGTCTGTTTACCAGGTCTCTGTTAGCACAACTAGAACTCATGGTGGAACCCCCAGCTATCTGACTCTAGTTAGTTAGCCCCAGCTAACCGTGAGTTAGCTGGGGCTAATGCTAACTGACTAGCAGTCAGTCTAGATTCCTCAGATGTGATTAAATGAGAGCAAAGAACTCTGGGAAAAACCGTTACCTCTGCTGGATCCTGAGCCTTCATCGTCGCTTCCTTCCTGCTTAATGTCGAGTTCCTCCTTTATCTGCACCATTTCTTCCTCTTCCTCCTTTATCTGCAGCAGAGTCGGTTCCACCAGATCTTCCATCTTGGATCCAAACTGCAAATTGCTGCTGGAGACAAACCCTCGTTAATAACTATCTGAATACTTATTCAGTCATTTTAAATTGTTTAAAAATATGAAAACTAGCATACTAGTTCAAATTCAAATAATCTTGAATTTTGTAGCACCGGAGCTAAATTATTTCATCTTATTTTGCAGCAGATCATCAGACTGCTGAGCCTCAGGGCCCAAAGCGGTAGGAACGGCCCTGACTTTCTATTTAAGATTTTTAAAAAACATCAGATTAATTTTTTTTCTGCTTTGGGTTCAATACAAAGCTCCTTTACAGATCGAGTTCAGCTTAAAATAACTTGAATATTAAAATTATAGTTTCAGAAAATGAGTTTCATCAGGTTGAAAAACATCTGCAGATCAGAGATTTTGCTCTGAGATGTTAATTAAATATTCATATTTACTGTTTTATCACACATAAATCATGTTAAAGCAGAGAAATAGAGC
Source organism: Xiphophorus couchianus (assembly GCF_001444195.1). Taxonomy (NCBI): domain Eukaryota; kingdom Metazoa; phylum Chordata; class Actinopteri; order Cyprinodontiformes; family Poeciliidae; genus Xiphophorus; species Xiphophorus couchianus. Next base: position 1,078,723 of record NW_020963015.1, read on the forward strand.
CGAGGCGTCTCACTTTACCGCGCAAAACTCTCGATGGTCAGCAGAACAAAGGAGCTCTTTGTTCAGTTGCTGGTTCCGTTCGGTTCGGTTGATTCGTCTTCGATGCGGCTGGGTAGCAGTCACTGCTCGGTGCTGGAAGGGAGAAGTTGTGTCACCAGAACCGGGTCAGGAAAGCTTCGGTTCTGAGGAGAAGAAAAACCTGGCGGTTAGCTGAAGGCTAGCGGACTGTTAGCTCACATCAGAACAAAAATCAGGCTGGAAACTAACTTCCGGTCGGTTAGGTTCCGATTTAACGCTCCAAAAGTAAAGATTCAGAGCCAGAAAGTTGCCTCCAAAAACACGAACCTGAAAGGTTTTCCTCAGCAGACCCGCGCCACACGCTGCTGGCCAGAGAGCTAACAGCAGGAAGCTCAAGTCTACTTCCGGTCTCGTGAGAAATTCTGCCCCCCTGTGTCGGGAGTGCGCACTGCAGCCAGAGAGGCGGATCCAACCGATTCACGGCGTTTCTGATCAATTTCTCGGTAAACGAGCCATATGATCATGTTGTTGTTGTAACTTTCAGATTAATCGATAGATGTTGTTAAAACAATGATAAATCTGGTCTTCTGTGGGCTTCTTCTTACACAGTGGCTTTTGTTTTAATCACCAATTAGTCGTTTTCTTACTTTTGTCATGTTCACTTTAGCCTAACAAATATCAGTAAACAAACACATCCAACATATTGTGTGTATCTATAATTTCTTTTTATTGCTGATATCCTAGGATGGAAGTTAGCTGATAGCAGGACACGCAAAATTTGACTTCCCTTTCAGCCCATAGCTCACACTTTGTAATGTTTTATTACTCCATGGAACCAAAATTAACCAATCATCTTGAGATTTAGGTCACTCAATCCTACCATCACACACAACTTGAGGATTTGGCCCTTCGACCAACAGAGAACAGATCTGACTGCTTTGCATGTTCTCTCTAGGTTTGTGGCTTTGCTCAATGTGGAAACCAGTCCATCCTCCTGATGCGCTTATAAGATCCATACCTTTGTAACGTTCTATTAAAGAAATATCCCAACAAAACAGGTTCAAATTTATAACCCAATAAAAATAATGATCTTAGTAATTATTGTTTCAACAAGGTGTTGCGCAATTCGGTTTCCATTAGCAACAACAACAACAGAAAAAGGAACTCAAAGACCGCCTGACCACATAATAATCTCTGATTAATAATCACGGATTAATAATCTCTGATTAATAATTGCAGAAAAAATATCAAGCCTGAAAACCTGGTATGGTGACAGACTGTTTTGTTTTTAACGTAATCTCTGCTCGGCTTGCGGGCGCAGGTGGTTGCCACGACAACGTGTGTGCTAAACGACAAAGAGTAAAAAGGTCGTCATGGGTTTAGAGCTGATCACCTGTTCAGGTGGTTCTGTTTACCTGTGGCGCGTTCAGAGTTTCTGAACGTTCAATAAACGACAGACTTGGACTAATGACCTGGTTCCTTTGTGAGTTTATGGCACAACAAACATCAAATAGGACAAATATATTTCATTAAGTATTTAACAAACAAATGGCTCCAACCGCAATAATTATATGAAATTAAATTGTCTAATATTTTTTTTAAATAGTTTGGTGTTCTCTGGCGTCTTGCTTTGAGCTCAGAGCCTAAAACTGGGGTCCCCAGTGTGGGTCCTGGAGGGCCGGCATCATGCACGTTTTAGTTCTCTCCCTGGTTTTAGTGACAACCTTTTCAGCATGTCAATGTTCTTCTTAGGCCTTCTAACGAGCCATCATTGGATCCAGGTGTGTTAAACCAGGGAGAGACTAAAACAGGGGTCCCCAAAGTCGGTCCTGGAGGGCCGGCCTCCTGCACGTTTTAGTTCTGCTGGATCAAATGATGGCTCGTTAGAGGCCTAAGAAGAACACTGACATGCTGAGGAGGTTTTTGGTGCCACCAGGGAGAGAACTAAACATGCAGGATGCCGGGCCTCCAGGACCCACTTTGGGCTCCCCTGGCCTAAAAGGAGCTTCATTGGCTTTTCCTCCATCAAACGATATTTATTTTCGTCTCTTATTTAGTCAAAATATTGATGTTGATGAGACTTTATCCAAAATGACAAAGTTTATCAACCTTTATAGCTCTGCTGCTGAAAATGAGGAGCAACATTCACAAATGACATTGAAATCAAATCCAGTCCAACATCTGAGCTGATTCCTCTGGATCCTGTTGGAGGAAAAATATCCCAACTTCACAAGATGTGCTTTAACCTAACAGAGCTCTGTGGTTCCTCCTGTCAGTCTGAAGTTTCACATATTGAGGTCAAAGTTCAGATCTACCATAACTGACTGACATCTGCTGCTCTCAGGTTTGTAACCAACTTGTGACTGAGAAACCAGTAACCTGCTCCCAGTGTCAGAGTCTCACTGAGGAAGAAAGATCACTTTAATATTTCTGCTATAACTGATGGATATGTGCATATAAAATAAGACAATACAGTTTCAATGACAATTCAGGATGTCTAATTTTTCGTGCTATCAGCTAGCTTCTATCCTTTTATATCAGCAATAAAAAAATATAAATACACACAATGTGTTAGAAAACTGTATTTGGTGACTGATATTTCAGGCTAAAGTGAACATGACAAATGCAGGAAAAAGACGGATTCTCTTGGCAATAAAAAACTGCAACAAATCAAAACTGTAAGAAGAGCCCAACACAAGACCAGTTTTATTTATTTATCTACTTTACAGTTTTATTGTTGTTGTTTTTAACAGCAGCTGTTGGTGGAAATGAAACTTGCAACCTTGACAGGACTATCTGAGTCATTGTACCGAAGAATCAATCACAAGCTTTGTGAAAATAATCGGATCTGGTTGCAGTCCGCGCTCCCGACACGGGGCAGAATCTGACATGAGGTTGCTGCAACTTGGAAAACCTTCCTCTGGTTGTTTTTACCGCCACCTACTGGACTGGAGTGTCAAACACTCAGTAGGAAGTCTATATTCCAGTTACAGAAGTTGTCAGATGACCTTGAACCTCTGTGGTTGAGAGGCGGGTCGGGCCGGCCTCGAGCTGTACCAAGGGTCCAGTTAGACCAGTGGAAACCAGACAGATGGGCCTCCTCTGGGACATTTAGAACCAGTTCTCTGTAGAACCAGGTGGAAACATCTGGAAAATGACCCCAGAAGATCCAGGTGGAGACAGGTCAGAGGTCACCATTAGACTGCTGCAGAAATTTTGGTGGGATTGATGATAAAATCTCTCAAATTAAATATTGGTGTCAGTTTCAGGTCTTCTATACATCCGTTCCTGATGTGTTGTTAGTGCATGGGAGGAAAACTAATCAGCTTACGTCAACAGAAGTTGAAACCAATCAATCAATGAATCAATATGTCAATACTAAGATTCAGTTTTATTGTGAGAGGAGAGAGAAATATCCAGGGTTGAACTCTGGATATCATCCCTTCGTCACTAAAGACGGTCGGGAACAATCAGCGATGCAGCAGCCTTGTAGCGCCCTCCGCAGGCCGTCTGAAGCATTTTACCAGAGGATGTTCAACTTTGTCAAACATCCAAGTGAAGGAGGCTCCAGGCTGCTGCTGCTGACACTGCAGAACTAATGGAGACATGGATAAAGAAGCAGGTGAACAATTCACATCCATGTTCATAAGAATGATGAGACCTAATGTGGTTAGACCTGATGATTTATTGATTTTGAATTCTAACTTTAATCATCAGATGCAAATGATCAACACACACACACACACACACACAGCTGACTGGTTATCATAAGTTCAGCTAAGAATACTTTGCTTATCCCGAAGAATCATTCAGCTCAGCTGGATAACACCAACCGTAACACGTTGGTCCTCCATGTTATAACCCAGTAGGACGTTACCAGAGGAACTTCAGGAAAGTTAGTTTAACACTTTCAGTTTTACTGAACTGATCATCGATTCAAAAGTAATTCCAGCTTGTTATTTGGGACTCGAGTCAGGAAATTTGGGACAAGGAGATGAATTGACTGGAAGCAGGAAACAGATTCCAACGACGTATGAACTAAAGAAAACCCTCTAAAAGTTTATATTATAACTGTTTGTCTCTGTTAAGAAGACTACTTTAATTAATTCAGACAGGAAGCTAACAGTTAGTTTAAGCTAACAAAAAACCAACAAGCTGACGCTAACAGGATGCTATCAGTTAGCTGATGCTAACGGGAATCTAACAAGCTGGAGCTAAAAGGAAGCTAACAGCTAGATAAAGCAACCTTGAAATTACTCCAAATACAGTTATACAAAAAAAAACTTTTTATACTAAAGATGCTGAAACAGGAGAAATCAATTCTTCATATATCAGTATATCTTGTTATTTATGGTTATAGGCACCCAGAGAGCTACAAGAAAAAACTTTTCAGACCCCCGAACCTGACAATTAGTCCATCTCTGAACCACAGAGACATGGGAACATGCTGAGGTCCTGGAGACCCACCTATAGATCAGTCCAGTCAGTCATTTCACCTCCAGGTGTTGCTGAAGAAGACGCCTCCAGGCGGAGCAGAGTGTTCAAGGAGATACTAAAGTCCTCAGCTAGCTGTGTGTGGTCATGTGAGCCATTAAGTTACCTTTCCTCTGGAAGCGCTTTCCACAGGAGAGACATAGGAACGGCTTCTCGCCTGTGTGTGTCCTCATGTGAACGTTCAGATTCCCTCTCTGACAGAAGCTCTTCCCACAGGTCCCACACTGAAAGGGTCTCTCTCCAGTGTGCGTCCTCATGTGGGCGATCAGGTTGAACTTATTGTTGAAGCTCTTTTCACAGGTGAGGCACTGGAAGGGTTTCTCACCTGTGTGGGTCCTCATGTGAGTGGACAGGTCGTAGTGTTCGCTGAAGCCCTTGCCACAGACATCACAAGCGTGGGGTCTGGCGCTGCTGTGGGTGCTCAGGTGGGCCGTCAGGTTGCCCCTCTGGCAGAAACTCTTTCCACAGGTCAGACATTCAAAGGGCTTCTCACCTGTGTGTGTCCTCAGGTGAATGGTTAGATTCCCTCTCTGACTGAATCGCTTTCCACAGGTCAGACATTCAAAGGGCTTCTCACCCGTATGGGTCCTCATGTGAGTGGACAGATCGTGGCTGTCGCAGAAGCCCCTCTCACAGACGGCGCAGCGGAACGGCCGGTTGCTGCTGTGAGTCCTCAGGTGGGCTGTCAGCTGACCTTTCTGGTAGAAGCTCTTCTCACAGGTGGGACAGCAGAACGGCTTCTCTCCACGGTGGATCTTCGCATGTCTCTTGAGGTTGTCCCTCTGGCTGAAGCACTTCCCACAGGTGAGACACTGGAAGGGTTTCTCCCCTGTGTGCGTCCTCAGGTGACACGTCAGGTTGCTGCTGCTCAGGAAGCTCCTTCCACACAGCTGGCACCCGTATGGCCTCTCACCTGAGTGGACCCTCTGGTGGAGACTCAGGCTGAGCTGGTGGGCGAAGCGCCTCCCGCAGGCAGCACAGGGAAACGGTTTCTCACCTGAGTGGCTCCTCAGGTGGACTGTCAGGCTCAGCTGGTTCTTCAGGCTCTTGCTGCAGGTGGGGCAGGTGAGGGGCGTCTCTGCGGCATGGACCCTCATGTGTTTGGTCAGATAGCGCTTCTGGCTGAAACCTTTAGAGCAGGTTTTACAGAAGTACTGGTTCTGATTCGTTTTGGGAGTTCTAGCCTCCCTGCCTGGATGCCGCTCTTTGTTCCTGTTGGCTCCTTCCTGTTCTTCAGCCTCCAGAATGACTCCAGGGAGGTTCTGGGCTCTGGTTGGATTCAAATCAACGAGGTCCGGTTCCTCACTGGCATCGGCCTCCTCCTTCAGGAGGACCTGCACCTCATCCGGGCTGCTGCACTCATCATCTGGCTCCTGCTTGATCTGCAGAGGTTCTGGTTCCTCATTCAGAGGTTCCGGTCCAGAGATCCTCTCCTGGTTCTGGATGGAAACGTCCTTCTGACTGCAGAGACAATGCTGCTGGAGGCCTGAAGGAGAGAAGAAAAACATCTGGATCTCATCAGAACCGGTTTGACCCGTTAATCAGATTAGTTGCATTTACTTCTAGAGCAGCTTTTATTTCCTTCAAAGTCATGAATTAATATTAATAAACACATTATGTCTGATGTGAGGGCAAGTCTGTATTTCTTTCATCTAAATACACTCAATGATTTGATGCTCAGGTGTGTAGAGAATATATTATTAAATGATCTTTGTTGAATGTTATACTGATGCATAATCACACATTTACTTTGTTACTTACGTGGAAAACACAAGTGGGCCTTGCTCTGTTCTGCGTTCTGTCGCCCTCTGCTTGCATTTGGCCATGATCGGCTCTAAGATGCATTTGCAGATTTAAGAGGCCATGAAAAGGGGGACAACAAAGTAAACTACAGGACAGGAAGTAAAAGGGGATGAAAGGGGAGACGGACCAAATGGTAGTTAGCTTTATAACTTCAACCCAGGACAGGATCTGTGGGTACAAATCAAAGCAACATCTTTGCTCTATAGCCCTCAATAACTAATTTTTATTACCGCAGTCCTTGGACAATAGGGTTGGATGAGCCTGGTCTCAGAGCGAGGCTGGGTGAGGCGGAGAGCAGAGCAAGACAAACGGGGCTTGTTATGTAAGAGGAGACACACAAAGGACTTCAAGGGATCCTGATTATTTGTAACTATCAACTTTATTTGGGAAATATTTAAGTTACAAGTAAAACAATACACTTATAATACTGTAGGTAATTTAGTTTTTATCAATTTTAATAAAATATTTTCACAGGAATGTCGCCATGTTGTTCACGCTGCAAGGCATTCTGGGTAAATGACGTGTAACGGTCCAACTGCCTGGCTCCTCCAGCCAAAACAGTGATGAGTAACGTTGTTAAGTCTTTTTAATTTGAACCGGAGAGAATTGAAACCGATCAGAACTAGAAATAACAAGAGGTGATGAAGATGAGGAGTAGCAAACAGAGGAAGAGGAAGAGTTGGCTGTAGCAGCTGCTGCTGCCTTCAGGTTTCACCTGGTCACTGTGTGGTCCGGTAAGAACTATAGCTCTGTGTCCGGTTCGGCAACAGCTGTTACTGGTGGTGGTTTCACATTCAGTACCAGTGATCCAGCTCTGTTAGCATTTCCAGCAGTAATAGCTCTGTTAGCATTTCCAGCAGTAATAGCTCTGTTAGCATTTCCAGCAGTAATAGCTCTGTTAGCATTTCCAGCAGTAATAGCTCTGTTAGCATTTCCAGTAGTAATAGCTCTGTTAGCATTTCCAGTAGTAATAGCTCTGTTAGCATTTCCAGCAGTAATAGCTCTGTTAGCATTTCCAGCAGTAATAGCTCTGTTAGCATTTCCAGCAGTAATAGCTCCGTTAGCATTTCCAACAGTAATAGCTCTGTTAGCATTTCCAGCAGTAATAGCTCTGTTAGCATTTCCAGCAGTAATAGCTCTGTTAGCATTTCCAGCAGCAATAGCTCTGTTAGCATTTCCAGCAGTAGTAGCCCCGTTAGCATTTCCAGCAGCAATAGCTCTGTTAGCATTTCCAGCAGTAATAGCTCTGTTAGCATTTCCAGCAGTAATAGCTCTGTTAGCATTTCCAGCAGTAATAGCTCTGTTAGCATTTCCAGCAGTAATAGCTCTGTTAGCATTTCCAGCAGTAATAGCTCTGTTAGCATTTCCAGCAGTAATAGCTCTGTTAGCATTTCCAGCAGCAATAGCTCTGTTAGCATTTCCAGCAGTAGTAGCCCCGTTAGCATTTCCAGCAGCAATAGCTCTGTTAGCATTTCCAGCAGTAATAGCTCTGTTAGCATTTCCAGCAGTAATAGCTCTGTTAGCATTTCCAGCAGTAATAGCTCTGTTAGCATTTCCAGCAGTAATAGCTCTGTTAGCATTTCCAGCAGTAATAGCTCTGTTAGCATTTCCAGCAGTAATAGCTCTGTTAGCATTTCCAGTAGTAATAGCTCTGTTAGCATTTCCAGCAGTAATAGCTCTGTTAGCATTTCCAGCAGTAATAGCTCTGTTAGCATTTCCAGCAGTAATAGCTCTGTTAGCATTTCCAGCAGTAATAGCTCTGTTAGCATTTCCAGCAGCAATAGCTCTGTTAGCATTTCCAGCAGTAGTAGCCCCGTTAGCATTTCCAGCAGCAATAGCTCTGTTAGCATTTCCAGCAGTAATAGCTCTGTTAGCATTTCCAGCAGCAATAGCTCTGTTAGCATTTCCAGCAGTAATAGCTCCATTAGCGCTGCTTGTCTTTTTCTCCCGGCGTTTTTAGCGCTGCATCCGGTTCGGCATCATCAGCTGTGTAGAGTCCAGTGTGGTGGTAACAGCGACACAGAACCTCCATGGTTCCAGTCGGATCGGTGATGTCAGTACCCAGGCAGTATAGCTCCTGTTAGCATCTCAAAGAGCGTCCAGCTCTGCCTGTCTCAGCGGCAGCACGGCATTTATTTTTAGCTAGTTAAGGTAACGATCACCTGTTAGTTTTGTTGGTTCTGCTGGTATAAATGGCTCAAAGTGCTGTATAGAAATGTGCAGGGTCCAGATCAGGTCCTTCGTTGTTGTTCCTCTCCGGCTCTCGCACTGCGCTCTCCTTTCTTTCACGTGGGAAATTATGCAGATTCGTCTCAAGTTTTATTTTATTTAATATTTTAAATTACAGCTGATAGTGACACAGTGTGGCATTATCTAAAATGACAGCAGTCAAACTCAATATGATGAACAACTGCTAACATAAAGTTAGCCTTGCTGTGTTTCCTCTGTAGACTCCGGTTCAGAACGGACCTGATGATGTCATCAACCCATCGGTGAAAAAATGTCGACCTCCGTTGGTAACAAATATAACAAAATATGAGCATTTTTAAAGTAATTATGAGTTTTGGCGTAAACCAAACAGCTATATTTTAGCTTGTAATAAAATTAGAACACATTAAGGCCAACGTGTTCAACTAGTCCTGGATCCGTCTCAGATCTCCCTGGGATTGCCTTTAGGTATCTGTATGCATGTGTGACGTGTGAGTGGATCTAAAAGATATATCTTGTATTTTCAATAAACTTTGGTTGATTTTAACTTTCTGGCTCTTCTGGAATCTCCTGCATCAATGACCCTCAGCTGGAGACGTGAAACATGTTAAACAATAAAATATTTCCTTTTTCTTTTAACACATATACCCAAGAATAAATGTATAAGATACTAAACATTGCTCATTTTAATTTGTAATTCTTTTTTTTTTTGAAGTTCTCAGGAAATTGCTGTTTTACTCTCGTATGATCAAGACGTTGTCAAACTATTTTCGTATTTTACAACTTTATGCACTTATTACAATTGTTCTTGTATTATTCTGAGTTTGTGCTCATATTATTTTATTCTCATATTATTACGACTTTAAAATTATTATGACTTTATTTTCGTATTATGACTTTTTTGAACAACTTTATTTTCGGACAACTTTATTCTCTTTCTAGTGTAAATGATGTCAAACACATGTCGAAAATTTATTAGACTTTATTCTGTTAAGTAAAAATAAAAAAATCTTAGTCGGACCTAATAGTTCATCGACTAACTTGTTGCAGATATATTGTATGTTTAAAACACGGAAATGTGAGCGAGAATAATCTACCAGGTCTGATGTTTCTTACTGAACGTGTCGTTCACAACTAGAATTATTACCTTGGCATTAATATACCTTGGCATTAATATACTTTGGCATTAATATACTTTGGCATTAATATACCTTGGCATTAATATACTTTGGTATTAATATACTTTGGCATTAATATACTTTGGCATTAATATACTTTGGTATTAATATACTTTGGCATTAATATACCTTGGCATTAATATACCTTGGCATTAATATACTTTGGTATTAATATACTTTGGCATTAATATACTTTGGCATTAATATACTTTGGTATTAATATACTTTGGCATTAATATACCTTGGCATTAATATACCTTGGCATTAATATACTTTGGCATTAATATACTTTGGCATTAATATACTTTGGTATTAATATACTTTGGCATTAATATACTTTGGCATTAATATACTTTGGTATAAATATACTTTGGCATTAATATACTTTGGTATAAATATACTTTGGTATAAATATACTTTGGCATTAATATACTTTGGCATTAATATACTTTGGCATTAATATACTTTGGCATTAATATACTTTGGTATAAATATACTTTGGCATTAATATACCTTGGCATTAATATACCTTGGCATTAATATACCTTGGCATTAATATACTTTGGTATTAATATACTTTGGCATTAATATACTTTGGCATTAATATACTTTGGTATTAATATACTTTGGCATTAATATACCTTGGCATTAATATACCTTGGCATTAATATACTTTGGCATTAATATACTTTGGCATTAATATACTTTGGTATTAATATACTTTGGTATTAATATACTTTGGCATTAATATACTTTGGTATTAATATACTTTGGTATTAATATACTTTGGCATTAATATACTTTGGCATTAATATACTTTGGTATAAATATACTTTGGCATTAATATACTTTGGTATAAATATACTTTGGTATAAATATACTTTGGCATTAATATACTTTGGCATTAATATACTTTGGCATTAATATACTTTGGCATTAATATACTTTGGTATAAATATACTTTGGCATTAATATACTTTGGCATTAATATACTTTGGCATTAATATACTTTGGCATTAATATACTTTGGTATAAATATACTTTGGCATTAATATACTTTGGCATTAATATACTTTGGTATAAATATACTTTGGTATAAATATACTTTGGCATTAATATACTTTGGCATTAATATACTTTGGCATTAATATACTTTGGTATAAATATACTTTGGTATAAATATACTTTGGCATTAATATACTTTGGCATTAATATACTTTGGTATAAATATACTTTGGTATAAATATACTTTGGCATTAATATACTTTGGCATTAATATACTTTGGTATAAATATACTTTGGTATAAATATACTTTGGCATTAATATACTTTGGCATTAATATACTTTGGTATAAATATACTTTGGCATTAATATACTTTGGCATTAATATACTTTGGCATTAATATACTTTGGCATTAATATACTTTGGTATAAATATACTTTGGTATAAATATACTTTGGCATTAATATACTTTGGCATTAATATACTTTGGTATAAATATACTTTGGTATAAATATACTTTGGCATTAATATACTTTGGCATTAATATACTTTGGTATAAATATACTTTGGCATTAATATACTTTGGCATTAATATACTTTGGCATTAATATACTTTGGCATTAATATACTTTGGTATAAATATACTTTGGCATTAATATACTTTGGCATTAATATACTTTGGTATAAATATACTTTGGTATAAATATACTTTGGCATTAATATACTTTGGCATTAATATACTTTGGTATAAATATACTTTGGTATAAATATACTTTGGCATTAATATACTTTGGCATTAATATACTTTGGTATAAATATACTTTGGTATAAATATACTTTGGCATTAATATACTTTGGCATTAATATACTTTGGTATAAATATACTTTGGTATAAATATACTTTGGCATTAATATACTTTGGCATTAATATACTTTGGTATAAATATACTTTGGCATTAATATACTTTGGTATAAATATACTTTGGTATAAATATACTTTGGCATTAATATACTTTGGCATTAATATACTTTGGTATAAATATACTTTGGTATAAATATACTTTGGCATTAATATACTTTGGCATTAATATACTTTGGCATTAATATACTTTGGCATTAATATACTTTGGCATTAATATACTTTGGCATTAATATACTTTGGCATTAATATACTTTGGCATTAATATACTTTGGTATAAATATACTTTGGCATTAATATACTTTGGCATTAATATACTTTGGCATTAATATACTTTGGCATTAATATACTTTGGCATTAATATACTTTGGCATTAATATACTTTGGTATAAATATTTCTCTTTAAATGCAGATGAACATCAATAAATCAGTCAAAATGTGAAATGATGAGTCAGTTATTTTGATCTGTTTTCTGTGTTTGGACCGAACATCTCGTGGTTCTGGTGAAACTTTCTGACCTTCAGAGTAAAATCAGAAATCTTCGTCCCTCGAACCTTTCAGCCCGGGTCTAACTTGAGCCCAGTAGCAGCCCGCTGCCCCAGCCGGACCTACCTGCGGGGTTCGGCTCGGTTCGGGGTCTCCAGGTGAGGTCCAGCAGTCTCCGCTGCCGGTCGATCTCCTCCTCGTACTGGACGATGGTTTTTTCCAGCTGGGTGAAGATTTCTTCAGCAGCAGCAGTTAGTCTCTCTCTGATAAACTCTCTCAGAGGCTCAACGGAACACATTGTTGCTGCGCAGACTCACAACACACCTGGACACTCTCTGGGAAACGGCTAACCATGCTAACCGGAAGTTAGTGACAGGGCTACTTCCTGCTCCGGTTAGAAACAGCGCCCCCCACCGCCCAATGCTGGAGACAAGCTCAGAAATCTGACGGTGAGCCTAGATTCGTCTTCGTCTTCTTCCTCCATATTTTTAGTTTATGGCTCACTTTGCTGTATTTATAATTTGTCCCGCTAAGTTTATATTCATTTTGGGTTTTTATTCGTTGTTATTGTAGCATGAACAGAAATGTACACTTTACTGTACCTATTTTCCTAATAAAAACAAAAATAACGTCTTCTTCAGGTTGGCTGAATATTGCTACTCCTTGTTTCGTTCTGGTTCTGGTTCTGCAGAGCATACCAGAACCAGAAGACCCGCGTAGTCTGGAAGTTATAACAGCAATTCTTTAAGGTGCTATAAGCCGTTTATTGATTTACAAGCTAACAGAAGCATTTTAAATCTTTTCTCTGAGCGGCAGGCGGCCAGTGGATTCTGTTTGTGGCCCGGCAGGTTAACCCAGTAGGTTGAGTCGGTCTCCTCCACGCCTTCTTTCTCCAGAACATTCTCATACTTATCATATCTATCACCAGGTTGAATGTAACTAAAACACCAGATCTATAAAAATCATTTTCAAACCCTTCAAACAAATATGTTTAAAATAAAATGCTAAATAAAATCTACTAAGGCCTGCTGTAATGTTTTTTTTCACTTTTGGATCCAATTTGAATTTTTAACCTGATTGGCTGAACATCCCACATCAACTGTACCAGGGGTGCAAAAACTTTCTCTCGCCAGCCGGGTGAGATCTACCTCATGACATGATGATATAAATATTGTCATTGAAACTGTATTGTCTTATTTTATATGCACATATCCATCAGTTATAGCAGAAATATTAAAGTGATCTTTCTTCCTCAGTGAGACTCTGACACTGGGAGCAGGTTACTGGTTTCTCAGTCACAAGTTGGTTACAAACCTGAGAGCAGCAGATGTCAGTCAGTTATGGTAGATCTGAACTTTGACCTCAATATGTGAAACTTCAGACTGACAGGAGGAACCACAGAGCTCTGTTAGGTTAAAGCACATCTTGTGAAGTTGGGATATTTTTCCTCCAACAGGATCCAGAGGAATCAGCTCAGATGTTGGACTGGATTTGATTTCAATGTCATTTGTGAATGTTGCTCCTCATTTTCAGCAGCAGAGCTATAAAGGTTGATAAACTTTGTCATTTTGGATAAAGTCTCATCAACATCAATATTTCGACTAAATAAGAGACGAAAATAAATATCGTTTGATGGAGGAAAAGCCAATGAAGCTCCTTTTAGGCCAGGGGAGCCCAAAGTGGGTCCTGGAGGCCCGGCATCCTGCATGTTTAGTTCTCTCCCTGGTGGCACCAAAAACCTCCTCAGCATGTCAGTGTTCTTCTTAGGCCTCTAACGAGCCATCATTTGATCCAGCAGAACTAAAACGTGCAGGAGGCCGGCCCTCCAGGACCGACTTTGGGGACCCCTGTTTTAGTCTCTCCCTGGTTTAACACACCTGGATCCAATGATGGCTCGTTAGAAGGCCTAAGAAGAACATTGACATGCTGAAAAGGTTGTCACTAAAACCAGGGAGAGAACTAAAACGTGCATGATGCCGGCCCTCCAGGACCCACACTGGGGACCCCAGTTTTAGGCTCTGAGCTCAAAGCAAGACGCCAGAGAACACCAAACTATTTAAAAAAAATATTAGACAATTTAATTTCATATAATTATTGCGGTTGGAGCCATTTGTTTGTTAAATACTTAATGAAATATATTTGTCCTATTTGATGTTTGTTGTGCCATAAACTCACAAAGGAACCAGGTCATTAGTCCAAGTCTGTCGTTTATTGAACGTTCAGAAACTCTGAACGCGCCACAGGTAAACAGAACCACCTGAACAGGTGATCAGCTCTAAACCCATGACGACCTTTTTACTCTTTGTCGTTTAGCACACCCGTTGTCGTGGCAACCACCTGCGCCCGCAAGCCGAGCAGAGATTACGTTAAAAACAAAACAGTCTGTCACCATACCAGGTTTTCAGGCTTGATATTTTTTCTGCAATTATTAATCAGAGATTATTAATCCGTGATTATTAATCAGAGATTATTAATCCGTGATTATTAATCAGAGATTATTAATCCACGCTCCCTGAACACAGCGGAGGCTGGTGAGCTGATGTTGCTCTGATGGTCAGTCGGTCTTTGAGTTCCTTTTTCTGTTGTTGTTAATGGAACCAAAACACACAGAATTGCGCAACACCTTGTTGAAACAATAATTACTGAGATCATTTTTTTTGTTAACGTTTTGGACCTCAGTGAATATTTCGGTAATCATCAGAAGGACTGGCTGGTTTCCTAACCGCCTTGATCGACGTATTGAGCATCTCTGAACTGTACCAACTCTGATGAAGTCTTGTTCAGATGTTCCTTTCTATCAAAAGTCTGTATGTGCTGTTACATATATTCTATGTAAGAATGGACTAGTTGAAGTCGAAGCCTAAAATGAACTGAGAATGACCAGCTGATCTGGTTTAATCAACTTCCAGCCCAGAGACAGAGACGACTGTCCTCCCTGTTTTCAGCAGAATGAATCGTCCTCCTGTTGAAAACACGCACCACTCCTTGCCTTGGTTCTGAACCAGAACCTCCACCCTGACCCTGCCCTCCTGCCTTAAAAAGGTCAGGAACAGACCACCCAACCCATTCATGATCCCAATGATCAAATTAAAGTCCAATCTTCTATTCTTGTTTCAAACTTTGGAGAAAGTTTGCTGCTGACCTGAAGGACCATCTCTGACAAAACAACTCTGGTTTCCACTCTGTCCACTGCCCTGAAGCAGCTCTGCTGGGAGCTGTGGACCACAACACCCTTTCATCTGCTTCACCATCGGATACTCTTTTTCTTTGGTTGGTTTATGCTGCACCTGTAAACTGAGCGAACTCCACCTACCTTGGAGAGAGAGACTAGTGGAGTCCCTCAGGGGTCACTTCTCATCTCTTTCCACCGCTACACTGATGACAGTTGTACAGTATATCTGTATATGTCTGCAAGAGAAGATGTGGCTCTGCCACAACTTTCTGCAACAGAAAACCTCCAAGACAGCAGCCATGATGGCCGCCACCCCGCTCCTAACCCTGCCTTCAGTTATCAGCATGGAAATGCTGCTCCTTACCTAGGAAGAGGCTCGTACCTATTGAGCAGTGGTTGCTACCTGGAGGCGTGTCCTGTGTTGAAGTTTTAAATTTACCCAGTTGCTAACATTTGTCCATGATGGGTTACCGCCAGAAATTGCCTACACTGTAAACGAGAAGGGCCAATCCAAACGAGGCGGCTGCTAGTGTCAATTCAGTGTTTGGAAACATGACCAACACGGACTGAACGGCTTCCTTCTCTTCCGCCGCTGCCATCGATAAAACTACAGGCAGACTACAATTATAAAACAAGAGAAAATCAACATCATCATTCACAACTTATTCTGTTTGCTGGTTGAAATTCTACCAGAGGAATCCAGGTCAATCGGACGGACCACCGAAGGGACGGTTGAATTGAGTACGAAGAAAGTGGCCAGGCTGGTTTTGACCCCATGACCTCTAAAACCAGCCAGACACCATGGAGGACGGAGCTTTCTCTGCTCCTCATCTCTGGAAAGTCACTCCGATACTTTGAGGAACCAGAAATAACCACCTGAATCTTTTACATACAGTTTATATTATTTATACTTTAACTGTTTTTTTCTCTCAGTGCAGCACAAATAAAATGGATTTTTATTATGAATTAATGAAGAGGAAGCAGACACGTCTGTTCTGGCCACCAGGGGGCATAAATGAGGCCTTCAGAAAGGAACCAGAGAATCTGATGGTCAGTTGGTGGATGAAGGTCAGGAAGCCTTCACCACTGATACGTTCCTCGGTTCCTGCAGCCGATCTAGAACCCGACCAGAACCCAAAGACTTATATTGTCCAGATTATCATCATTAGTTTCCTCCTGGCGGATCTTCCTCCTTCTGCTTTAAGGTTCCTCCTGAAGGTTGGTCCTCCTGATCCACTGGAGCTGCAGAGCTTCCAGAGTGGAGGTCCTGTGTTGCACCATCAGGGACGGATGGACGGGAAGCCCCGTTCACATGTCCTCCTCCGTCCTTCCTGCTCCTGGTTCCTCTCCGTCTCCTCAGGCCCAGACGCAGCAGGCTGCGGTGGACCGTCCATTCAGACATCTTCTTCTCAGAACCGGCGTTGACCTCCTCTGCAATCTGAGCCACGGTGGCCTTCCGGTTGGACTGGACCAACTGGGTCAGCCGTCGCTCTCCGCTTTCATCGATGAGTCTCCTCCGTCCGTGACCCAGTCTCTGATTCACCAGCTTCCCCTCTTTGGACCACTTCTGGAAGGTGCTGACCACCGCGGCCCGGGAACATCCGACGATGGACGCCGTCTTGGAGATGCTCTGACCCAGACGGCGCGCCATCACAATCTGACCCTTCTCAAAGTCACTCAGATCCTTCCCCTTCCCCATGTGTGCCTGCGGGTAGATGGACCGGACCGCTCCTTATCCACCCTGTCCAGAACCAGGCGCCATGGCAGACCCTCTCCCTGTGTCTGCTGCAGCAGGAAGACGTCCTGATGTTCTGCAGGGCTCCAGCTGCAAGTTCTGCAGAGAAACAGGAACCAGACATGGAACCAAGAACATTGGATATCTGCTAAATGTCAGAAAAGCAGCGAGAACATTTTCTAGAGATTTTTTGTATCTCTCTTCAAATTCAGAAGTTAGCAAACATGTCCTCAATGTTTAGTAGCATTGTCTTTAAATTGTATGTCTTGTGTCAAAACTTTTGGGTTTCCTTCCTCAAGCTTCTCTTCATAGTGTACTGGAGTTCTGCTCCATTACTTCTGACAGAACCGGTAGAACTGGGTCAGGTTTGTAGGCCATCTAAGATCTGTCCACAACTTCTCCACAGGACTGAGATCAGGACTTTGTGACGGCCACAGCAGGACATTGACTTTCCTCTTCTTAAGCCACTTTCTAACCACTCTGCATGATGAGGGTTGTTGTCCATCCAGAGTTTTAACTTCCTACTGATGTGTTTAGATGTTGCCTTAATATTTTCACATTAGGTTCTTTCCTCTCGATGCCACCTAGTGGATGAAGTTCTTCAGTTCCTCTCGCAGCTTCCCATCGTGCTGTGACGGTTCCACCCTGATTCTTCACAGATAAGATGATACAAGTAAAAAAATTTTGTTTTGTAAAAATGTAACCATGTAATGTGTGGGCTGATTTTTGCTGACTTTCCCACTGAGTCGAACCAGGAAGCAGAGTTTTCCAGGTGCATCATTAAAATACATCCACAGGTAAACGGCTAACTAACTCAGTGTCAGTTAACCTATCAGAGGTTTGTGGAAGACGACCCAAAATATTTGACCCACATCAGACAAATACTGAGGAGATTTATGCAAACGTACAAATAAATGTTCTCACTTCATTTTCTGACATTTACAAAAATAAATCATTTTGTTGATTCTGATCTAAAACAACAAAATTTTGTTCTGATTTAACTTTTTGTGTCTTTTACTGGGTTTATGTAAACTTCTGGATCTTTGCTCACCTTCTTCACCATGAGGACGAACCTGGGAGAAAAGTGGCGTCCTGCAGGAACTACGGCATCCCTGCAGGGACAAACAGACAGAAGCTCACTTTTACATCAACATGGACAGAGCAACGCCTCCGTCTAGAGGCCTTTACAGGTATCCACCTCACACGTTTCACCTGATATCTGGAGCAGGAAGACTTCTAGAGGCTCTGGAAGTCCTGGTATCGGACCTCGTGTTCATAAGGAGGACATTTAGCAGAAACATCTAACATCCTGAAGACAGCTGGACTTCTGGAGCCTCCAGAAAGCAGAGAAGTGACGCGCTGACCTCTAAACTCTGAGGACTGTCCTCCTGAGGGACCACAACCACAGCTTCAGCCACACTGTAGTTAATCTGGTGAGTCGCTGAGGGACACTGTCCTCTTTAGAGGACACATCTGTGTCCAACCTTCAGCTTCCTGGCTGATGTCTTTACATGTGGATTCAATCATGGAGCAGGAGCTGTCGTTCCTGCTGTGAAGCAGCCCCACAGCATGATGCAGCCACTCCAAGGCTTCACAGGTTGGTGTCCTCAGACTCTTAAAAACGGTCATTAAGGTCAAACACCACAGATCACAGGGCCTGTCTCAATTTCTACACCTGATCAACGTCTCTAAGTCAATTACTGCTCAATTCTAAAATACAATATAATTAACAATGACTCCATTCATTTGTATAAAACGTATATTACTAAAACAGAGATCAATAATATTAAAATATAATATTTACATTTTTCTTACATTATACATGTAGTAGCGCGACGTGCCACCAGGGGGCTTTGCGTTAAATGTCGTTTAAACTGGCTCCACAAAAACCGCTAATAAAACTGATATTTACCGTTAAAATGGGAAATGAGCCGCCCCGACTAGATAATAAAGCAAACCGTGAACATTTCAGAGTGATTGCTAGAAGATAAATGGAGACACTTAGAAAGAAAACAGAGGAGGAGCAGCGGAGGCTCCATATTGAACTCACCTCTCAGCAGCAGGAAAAGGAAAGGGAACTACGGGAGCTCAGAAGGCACAAGAGGAGCGAATCTCCTACTCAAAACAAGTTGTTATAGCTAAACATCCCGAACTTTACAAAAGGGGCTTTTAGTTATTGATTTGATCAGAATTTGTTGAATTGTATGTAAATGTGACTCATTAAAGGGACAGTGCTGACTTTTTATTTTAAACTAAATAAAAAGGCTTTAAAGCATTTACAATAATTAGATTTCCCCTCTTTATTCTGAAAATGTTTATCACAGATTTGAAAAGTTGAAAAATTCCTCTTCCATATTTCTTATCAATCTTATCAATCAAAAATGATGCAAAGGAAATCCATTTTTGACCTCTTTATTATAGATGTCAAATAGTATCTAGATACATTCTCAGATTCAGAGAACAACAAAAAACAATAAAGACAAAGAAATATTTGTAATATGTACAATTTAAATGTATTTATATGTTAATACGTACAATTAAATGTACGTATATTTTTTCTTATTTCAAGTTTTTATCATTTGCTGTTTTTTGTTATCTCTTGGATATGAAATACTTTTTCAATGTTGTTGTAATATTGGAGCTTAATGATCCAGACATCAGTGGTCATAATGTTCTGCCAATAAGGTGAAACATCTGAGGTAGTTATGTGTAAAGTGAAGGATATTGTTTCTCTGGATCAGAACCGGAATCACCCTGCAGCTCTCGGACCTGAGGGTTCTACTGGAGGTTCTGGATGATGAGACTCGGGTTGAATGTCCTTAATGTCTCGGGTTCAGCCCTTCAAGAACTTCAAGAGAAACAGCTCATGGTTGGCCTTGACCTGTCGGGTCCAGGGATGCTTTAAAACAAGGATAGTTGTTTGTGCACCTTTTCCCTCCATACTTTTTCCTTCCACTAAACTTTCTATGAATCACCTTGGATGAGCAGCCAGTTTTTTAAAGGCTTTTGCTTCTTGTGTATTAGTAACTGCAGAACCTTGTGGTTCTGGAGAACAGAACATTTTACAGTCTTTGGTATAAAATGATTTAACTTGTGTTTGTTTAAAGCTTATAATTTAAATAGTAAATAAAAATAATAAAAAAAGTTTTAAAAAATTAATTAATTAAATGCTGGTACCTATCTTCAGCCAACGGTCCGGGCAGTTCGCCAGTTTATCACAGGGTTTGTTTTTTTAATTAAAATATTTACGTCTCTGGGTGATTTTTAAACCGCTACGTCACGGCGCTTCCGGTTGACATCATCTCCCCGCGGCAGCTCCAGAGCTAGCTAGCATAGCGAGGTTACTCAGCGCGGCTGACGTCGGGATTACCTGGCGGTTTTTCACCTGATTCCCGGAGACACCAGGTAGGAACCACCCGCAGATGTCTTTCTGGCTCTGAACCGGAACCAGAACCGTGTTAGTTTGACGGCAGAACCAGAACTTTGATGGGACCGTTAACTTTGGGGGCGATAGCACCGTGAGCTGGCGTTCGCCCCGAACTCCACCTAAAAACAATAAAAACTCCGCGGGACAGAAAACTGCGCCGAACTAAGAATCCATTTCCTCCTCCGGTTCAGACATCTGGACCTGCTGCTCGGTTCGGCGCGTATTAGAGGCTCTGGAAGTTTTCGGATGTTCACATCTAGAGGCTCCAGCTTATAGAAGAAGGTTAGCCAACCTGGAAACTGGGTCTGGCTCAGTACCGAACTCCTTCAGAACTGAGACACCTGCGGGTGTCGGTTGTGCTTCAGCTCAGAGCCAGGAACTGGTTCTGGATCATTAGCTGGGACCAGATGCTGATCCCGGGTCCGGTGGTGCCAGAACATTCTTACGGCTAATCCCGGTTCGATGTGCGTGGCGTGGAGCCCACTCAGAACAACCCACGGAAACAGAATAAAAATATCAAATAAACCCACCGAGAGTCAGAAACTTGATTAAACAGCCGCTTTTAAATCCCAGCAGACTGAGCGCCTTAGTGCCTTGCTCTGAGGCAGATCAACGTAAAGCTGGAATCAAACCCACAACCTTTCAGTTGGAAGATGATTTCTCTCCCCACTGATCTGTCGTAATTCTCCTTTAGATAAAATCTGCTGTTTTGACGTTATTAAATTGCTGGGTTTCAGATGACGTAGCACCGACGTCACCCAATGCAGATGGAGGGCCGGAAGTAAATGCAGCCCATTTATTTCTGTTGATCCAGCATCAAAATGTCTAAAGTCTGAGTCCTGTACGGTTGTTCCAGCCGTTCTGATAGAGAGAAAGATAAACGTTATTTTCGTGTTTCGAATGTAGTCGGTCACAAGGGAGTTAATTTTAAAAACTTACCGAAAAAAGAGGAGAGTGGATCAACGATCTACAGTTAAAAACAGGAGGTGCAGAAACTAACAATGCCAGTTTGCAGCGCCGAGTTTCTAACATACAAGGATCGCATCGTTTCAATTGTATTTTCAGATATTTTACTGGACAGGTACTAAGAAAGACAAGCATTCATATGTAAGGTAAGATATATTATTTCTATGCCTTAGCTTTGTTGTCCTCAGAATGCTAATGTTGTTAGCAGCTAGCTCAGTGCCGAGTCCCGGACAGAAAATATGTTTATTCAATGGGACTTTCATGCTAAATAAAAAAAATAGCTACATAAATGAAATGTAACCTCCCCAGCCGTACAGCCACAGTGAGCTGGGACTGTTCCCCCACATGGTTGGTGTCCAAACACGAATCGTTGACCTACATTGGACCTGAATCCTACAACCACTCAACATTAACCTACAACTCCTGCATGAATTTGGTTTACAGAAGCTAAATAAATTATTTACCAGGAGATCCAAGCTCGTAGAAATAGCATGGGTTAGCTAACCGCGGAGTTAATTAAGTAATTAGTTATCATAGACTGATTACTTAAAAGTGATGACATCACTGGTGA
This sequence comes from Xiphophorus couchianus, assembly GCF_001444195.1. Taxonomy (NCBI): domain Eukaryota; kingdom Metazoa; phylum Chordata; class Actinopteri; order Cyprinodontiformes; family Poeciliidae; genus Xiphophorus; species Xiphophorus couchianus. The sequence goes on from NW_020963015.1 coordinate 1,100,704, forward strand.
TGGAGGTTGTGGGTTGAATACTGATGCGTTTAAAGACAGAACACGGTGGGAATTCTTAGCGAGTCCTTGATTAAATGTTCTGTGTTTTTTATGATCATGAGAAATGGTCACTTGATTTCTCATTGGACTTAGCTTCAGAGATCCTCATCCACATGAGGCCCCGTCCCCACAGAAACACTGCTGTAGTTACGCCCCCTCGCCTGTAGGTGGTGCTAAACATAACCAGGAAATTAAATATCATCAGAGTTGTTGATGGTGATCTCCTGTAGCAGTCAGTTTTGCAACAAATCTGTAGAGGAATCTGACTGAAGACAGATGATTTTCTGCAGCTGCCAATCTGCCTGCTATGCTCTCGTCAGGAAGTCGGGCAGAAAGCGCAGGTCAGATCCTTTCTAGAATTTTCTTCAGTTGCAGCTCCAACATGGGAGTCTGTGATTATTTTTCTGTTTGGGGTCATAGGTCAGGTTAGAGGTTGTGCCAGCAAGGCAGCATTTACAAAAAACCCCTGCTGTTTCCATGGAGACATGTTCCCGTTTGGATCAGCTCGATCCACACCAGTGAACTAACCCATTAGTCCTGTGATGAAGGCGCGTCCTCTGTCCCCTGTCCAGGTGTGGCTCCAACAGACCGTCCACCATGACGGACAGCAAGCGCCTCGCCTTCTCCATCATCCAGTTCCTCCATGACCAGCTGCAGGCCGGAGACCTGACCTCCGACGCCCAGGAGAGCCTGGAGGGTGAGTCCTGAGCACAGCCGGAATCGGGTCCAGACCGGTTCTGCTCCGGGTCTGCTGTCTGACATCTCCATGTTGTCTTCCAGTTGCAGTCCAATGTCTGGAGACGGCTTTTGACGTTTCTACGGACGACCAGAGTCTGGCTGTTCCCATGACGCTACCAGAGATCTTCGCCTCGGTTACGGCCAAGGTCAGTTCCTGCTGCTGGAGGAAGTCCAGAGGAACCTGATGGTTCTGATGGTTCTGTGTCTTCCAGTTCCCAGCCGAGTCCCATGCCAACAACAACACAGCGCCGAGTTCTCCAACAGAAGAGCAGAAAGCCGAGGCGGAGCGGCTGAAAACTGATGGTGGGCTCAGGTTGTGGTTGTGGTTCTGGTTCAGGTTGGCTCTGGAGGATCTGTCTCATGCGGATCTGTTTTCTTGTGTTTTCTGCTCTGCAGGGAACGACCAGATGAAGGTGGAAAACTTTGCAGCAGCCGTGGAGTTCTACTCCAAGGCCATCGCCCTGAACCCTCAGAACGCCGTCTACTACTGCAACAGGTGGGCCAGAACCCAGTCCAGCCGGACCTCCAGCCGCCCGGTTCTGACCCATGTCCTGCTGTGGTTTCAGGGCTGCGGCATACAGCAAGCTGGGGAACTACGCCGGCGCCGTGCAGGACTGTGAACGGGCCATCAGGATCGACCCGAACTACAGCAAGGCGTACGGCCGGATGGGGTGAGACCAACAGAAACATCTACATTCATATTTCAATCTAAGCTTTGAAGCAGCCGGATAGTTTACTTTGTAAAAGTGCAAAAACTAAATCTCATGACAACAATCTGATGCTATGATTTGAATCTTTCTGTTTGAGCTCAGTTTGTTCATCTATACATCCCAGCACATAATGACCAACTATCACTCATTGGTTTTAAGTTTGAATAATTAAGCCCCGCCCCTTCTCCCAGGTTCCACCAAATCTGTATCGAAACTCTTAGTGGTGCTGATATTTTAGCAGGAAGAGCGCTGTGTGAATGAGATTCCAGTTCAGGCCCCCGACACCGGAGGTTGGCCACGGTCACATATAAAAGTCAAATAAATTTAAAGAAAAATGACCTAAAATTGACAATAAGTCTTTGTATGCTTAACTAAATATTTTTTGGGTACAAAATAATTTTTTGTATTAGTTTTCTTTGTTTAATAATGTCAGCAGCTTGGCGCCATATTTAAATTTTCTGGTTATTGATTCAGTTGAATTCAGTACTATTGAGGAATAACACGTGGCTGGGTTTGTGGCTCATTTACATAAACCTGATCAAGTTGCAGCACAGACAGAACATCAAGTAAAGCCTGGCGGCCCATCAGGCTGATGATCCACTGGAGGAAACTCTGGTCGGTTGAAGCCAGGAGTTCTTCCTCAGAACCACTTTGATCCGTCCAAACATTCAGATGTTTCAGATAATTTCCGCTCAGTTTGAAGCTCCGCCTCCTCAGCCATGTTTCTTCCTCCTGACTCGCCCCTCTCTCTCTCTCTGGTTCTGGTTCTGGTGTCAGTTTGGCGCTGGCCAGCCTCAATAAGCACACAGAGGCAGTGGGTTACTACCGGAAGGCTCTGGAGCTCGACCCGGATAATGACACCTACAAGACCAACATGAAGATCGCCGAGGAGAAGATGGAGACGTCCAGCCCGGTAAGAACCGGACCGGGTCCGACCTGGGCTGGTTTTGTCTCTGCTTCATTCTTCTTCTTCTTCTGTTTCAGTCGGCGGGTCTGGGAGGAATCGACCTGGCTGGGTTGCTTAGCAACCCCGGCTTCATGAACATGGTGAGCTCTGACGGACCGAACGCACAGAAGTAAAGAAATGATCAGCTGATCGTCTGCATGCATGAGAGCAGGAAGACCTTATAGCAGGGGTGTCAAACTCCAGTCCTCAAGGGCCGGTGTCCTGCAACTTTTAGATGTGCCTCTGCTGCACCACACCTGAATAGAATAATTAGGTCATTAAGGCTCTGGAGAACTGATCTACACAAGGAGGAGGTAATTAAGCCATTTCATTCCAGTGTTTTGTACCTGTGGCACATTTAAAAACTGTAGGACAGTGGCCCTCGAGGACTGGAGTTTGACACCCGTGCCTTATAGGGTCAGCTGGTTCTGGCCAGATCTGGTCTGGATTCTGGAGCGTTATGATGCTTTACATCTGAAAAACAAGATGAGTTCAGCCATTCTGACTCGCTCATTGGGAAGTGTTTGAATTGTTCTTGGAAAGGTAGAATAATGTAACACACAGAACCGTTTCTGTGACTGCCTCTAGTGGGTCGGCGCTGAACTGCAGGGATGGAGGGAAATGTAAAAACGCTGAGAAAAGCAGTAAAAATGATTTCCAGCTGAAGAGTGCAAGACGAGGAGTTCAGGGCTGCAGCCTGTTGATGACGAGGATGAAGGATTTCACAGTGGCTTTAAAAAATGAAGCTTGGGACCATGTCGATGCTCGGCGTTCATAATCTGAGGGAAGGAGGAGAAAACAGCTGCTGTCTGGTTCACACACTGGAGAACTCTTCCTCCTCCCGGCCGAATCAACGATAATAAATCTGAGCCACATAGAGTCACACCACACCAACATTAAGATTTCAGAAATCTTACAAAACCTCCCAAGATCACACGTGAGTTCAGAGTAAACAAACATGACCGACTGCTAAGAAACCATGGCAACAGTTTGGGAACTTTAACAGAAAAAATTATCCAAATTTTTCTCTGGCTGTTCTCCAACATCCACTGGACTTCCTGGTCCATCATGGCAGCTGTTTGGTCTGATTGGCTAACGCCACCTTCAACAGGCTGCGCTCTGGTTTATCTTCCGGTAACAAGATGATCCACCATGGGGAATATTCCTGATCCTGGACCAGATCGGTCTGAACACGCGGCAGGAAGATCCACTGAAAATATCTAGATGAGACTGGTTTCCTTTTAAAGCGAGGAAGATGATGATGAGCTGTGGAAATGGGAGTGCTTCAGCCTTCATCAGGATGAAAACAGAGCCAGCTCCATGTTGGCTCACATGACATCAGTTTATGAATTTCTGTCAGTGCCATTGAACTGACCTTGAATGTTGTGATGTGTTGACTGATGCTGCTCTCTCTGCAGGCGTCGACCCTCATGAACAACCCTCAGGTTCAGCAGCTGTAAGTTTCTCACCTTCATCCCTCCTCCTCCTCCTCTCCACCCCTGATCCGTTTCCATGGTTTCTCTCAGGATGTCCGGGATGATGTCAGGCGCGTACGGAGCGACTGGAGGAGGCGGGGGGGTCGGCGGCAGCGGGGGGGTCGGCGGCAGCGGGGGGGTCGGCGGCGGTGCTGGAGCGGGAGGAGTAGGAGGTGGAGGTGGTGGAGGAGGAGGAAGAGGAGGAGGAGTAGGAGGAGGAGTGGGTGGAGCCTCAGCAGCTCAGGGACCCGCGGATCTCTCCGGCCTCATCCAGGCGTGAGTTCCTGCTCCTTCAGTCAGGCCTGAAGGGCGGCGCTGTTGTTGACTGCAGTCTGTTGCTCGGCCTGCAGGGGGCAGCAGTTCGCCCAGCAGATGCAGCAGCAGAACCCCGAACTCATCGAACAGCTGAGGAGTCAGATACGCAACCGGACGCCCAGCGCCGGGAACGAGGAGCAGCAGTGACGCTTCTGAACGGTACGCATTGATTATTACTGATCAGATTATTATTACTGACCCTTAAGATTTAATTACTTTGAATTATTCAGTCCCACATCATGATGGTGCCACCACCAAGCTTCAGTTTTACTGCTGCCATACAAGCTAACTATTTAACTTGCAGTTTATTTTGAAGCTACAGATTTACTTAGTAAGTTTGAAACTGACATTTGATGAATACATAAAAAGGCAAAACATTAATTCTATTGTTTCTCTCTAAATAACCCAGATTCCTGCTGCTGGTATGGATGTGATGGTCTGATTCTCTCTGTCTCTTCCAGGTTGGACAGGTTTGGTGGAGGCAGCATCTGGTTTGATTTCCTTTCTGATTGGACTGTAAAACCCAAAGGACTTTAAGGAAATGTTTTGTTTTCCAATAACTGTGTAATGGCAGCATGAGCGAGTGTCGGCTTTGTTCAGGAACACCAACCCCTCTCTGCTCCTGCAGCTCTGTGTGTCTCTGCAGGGCAGCGTTTTCCACCATCACACCTTCCACAGCTTCAAATGTGTTTCATTTCCTCTGAAAGCAGCAGACTGTATCTGAAGAAGCATCTCTGCCTGTTTCTGGGTCTCTGGCTGGCTGAGAGGCAGTTTGAGCTCCGCTGTAAATGAGAGCGGCTCCTCCACCTGGAGCTGCAGGAGCCAGGCTGTTTGACACCTGTATTAAAAAGAGCATCTCACCATTTTACTCCTCCTCTTGTCTGCGGTCTGCTTGTTGTTTCCATGGTAACCGAACATGGTTTCAGCTTCTCCCTCCTGGTTTGGTGATGACTGCTGGAAGCCATGATGGAGGAGTTTAAAGATCTGGAGCGAACCTGCAGGTTGGTTCAGACAGAAGAAGGATTTCATGAAATATAGATTTCTGTTTGTTGTTTCATCGCCTCAAAACCCTTTTGGGCAGTTGCTATAATGCGTAACCATGGCAACAATGGAGATATTTACAACCGGAAGCAGCCGATTGACATTTCAACAGCTCAAATAAAATGTCAAGTAAAATGAAGTTAAAATGCAAACCTGTGGAGAACGAGGACGTTCAGCATCAGAACAGGAAGCAGCAGCAGATTGTTTCTGCCTGGTTTCTGAATGTATGAACAGTTTATTAAAGAGGAGCTGCAAAAGCCAAGGAGGTGGATCAGCAGGATCTGAACAACAGATGATGATTGTTCCTCTTGGTTTCTCTCTGACCCGGCTGGAGGATTCTGAATGCCGTGTTTCCGCTCAGCGGTTCTGTTTGGTTCGGTTCCGAACCGATCTGTGCTGCTCAGTGGAAACAAGGCAAGACTCCTCTGGAGTTTGACTAGCCGGTGTGTTGGCAGGGCATCAGGGTTACAGCATTTCCTTCAAAGTATTTCAAACATATTTTGAAAACCAACATTTAAAACGTATTTTCCATTTAAGTTAAATCTGCCTAATCAGCAGACAGTTTACTGTTACAAGAGGAACAGATGTTCTGAAGTCTTTGTCTTGGTTTCATCGCTTTGCATCACAACCGCAGGAGCTTGTTGCAGAAAATGTTCCAACTGAAAGAACCATTTCAGGATCCAGTAAGAAGAGGCCAAGCATTTGATTGTAAATGTTTGTAAAAGAGAAAAAAGGTTTTAATAAAAAATAAAAATGTTGAAGTAAAAACTTCCAGTTCTGCTTTAATAACAAAAGCTGGAACAAAATGACCGTCAAAACACCTATTTACGTTTTTAGGCGTAAATACAGAAAAAAACCCGCTTTAGAGCGGGGTTCTACGTCACTAGGAACCCACCAATCAGTGCGCACGTTGAGTCTGACGCTGAAACGGAAGTGTTTTGATGCACCTGCCGGAGCAGAGGACAGATGTTCGAGCAGGTAAACACGGTGTGGTTCTGTTTGGGGTGGAGCCGGTTCCTGTGGTTCTAAAGATGCTCCGTGACCTTCAGTAACTTGGTCCAGAACAGCTATTCTAACCCAGCGGTCCGGTTCCGAGCCTGCCCAGTTGGCTGCTTTAGCTAGCTACTGTTAGCAGAACAGCTTACTGGAAGTAGGTTGTTGTGACGTTTTTAATTAATCTGGACTTTTTTCTGGACCGAAGAGCGCTGAACCAGCACCAGATGCTAATTCACCAGAACCTGCTCATTTGGACCAGAACCTGCTGCTGACAGGAAATAAAGAACAGAAATGAAACCAGCAGGTTCTGGGCTGGTTCTGTTCAGAAACATTAGACCTGGACCCGGAGCAGAAAGTGACAGCGCAAAGCTACTGAACACTCCTGCTGGGAATAAATCAGGAAGAAACCAGGAAATATGAATAAATCAGAGAAGAAAAAAAAAACAGGCTAACTCGGGATTAAAGGTGTATAAAAGAATATATTTTTTACACATCCCCTCCTCCCGGTGGGACCTGAACTCCTCACCAGGGAGGCGTCCAGGAGGCATCCTGACCAGATGCCCCTCAACTGGCTCCTCTCGATGTGAAGGAGCAGCGGCTCTACTCTGAGTCCCTCCTGGATGACCGAATTTCTCACCGTATCTCTAAGGGCGAGCCCAGACACCCTACAGGGAAAACCCATTTCGCTTGTATCTGTGACCTCATTCTTTTCATGACCATAGATCAGCGTAGGAACGTAGATTGACCGATAAATTGAAAGCTTTGCTTTTTGTCTCAGCTCTTCACTATGACAGATCGGTACAACGCTGCGCCGATCCGCCTGCTTTTTCCCAGTGGTAACTACAAACAACCAGTCAGAGCCAGGAGGAGCATCTTAGTGCTGTCAATCACTCTCTGCTAGGTGCTGCTGTTCCCCCCTTTGTTCTCTGCTAAGCTGCAGCTAGCATAGCCTGTCCTGGATACTAGGCTAGTTAGCATGGTTACAATGATGGCCGATAAATGGCTTTCCTGTAACAGTAAGTTGTTTCTTCTCCATTAGCATATTGAGCAGCAAGTACATGAGTTGATTGACAGTGCTAAGACCCGCCTCCTGGCTCTGATTGCACCAAATGTTTTTGGTGCATTTCTTCGGAAAGCAGCTCACGGAGAGGGTGGAAGTCAACGATCTTTTCACACATTATCTGGCTCATATCAACCTGTCACAACATGGTGACAGTTTGAAGAAATATGGAAAATATTTCCTATAAAAGTTACATACTGCAGCTTTAAATAAATGAAGCAAGGAAAGGTGAATTTCCTGTAGTCGATTCACTTCTTCCTTCCTATTTTGGACATGAAGGGCAGGAATTACAGGAATTAGTTTCTATGTTTTATGTGTTGAGGTGAATCAGTATTAAAAATGTAAAGAATAAATACATTTTTCTGTTTATTATTTAATGGAAACTTTGAGGTTGTGCTTCAGTTTAGACCCGTTGGTTCTGGTTGTGACCCAGAATAACCCAGTAATCAGCTGCTGCTGCTGAAGAACCAGAACTCCAGCAGACTCCCAGTAACAGCTGCTTTGTTTGTGTCTCCACCAGTTTAACCTGTAGAGACGCTGCAGCTCCTCCACGCCCACCACACAGGAAGTGATGTCACTGTGCTGCTGGTAGCGTCTGCAGCTCAGGATGCAGCTCCTGGTGGTGAAGCTGCTGGGCCTTCTGGGCCTGTCTGCGCTGATGCTGGCCGGCATCCTGGTGCCGGTGCGCCTCCTGCTGGCCGACAGCGAGAAGGCGGGGCGCTACCACCGGGGCCTGGCGCTTGGCAACTGCTTCGGAGGAGGCGTGTTCCTGGCAACGTGCTTCAACGCTCTGCTGCCGGCCGTCAGAGACAAGGTACACACACACGCACACACACACACACACGTTTGCGCAGCTATCTTTTCGGGGACTTTCCATTGACTTCCATTCATTTCTACAGCCTAAACCTTACCTTTACCCTAACCATTACATACCTAACCCTAACCAAAACTCAATTCACACCTTAGTCCTAAATCTGACCCCTGACCCTAAAACAACGTTTCCCCTTGTGGGGACCAGGCTTCGGTCCCCACAAGGAGCAGCGGGTCGTAGTATATGTCAGGAAAATGGTCCCCACACGGTATTAGAAACAAACGCACACACACACACACCAGCTAGGAGAAAATGGTTTCATAAGCAGCTGATTTCAGTAAGATATTTAAAGGGACGGTGTTTTCCAGGCATGTTGGGCCATTTTAAGGCACTATCAAGTAACTATTTTACCTTTAGCTCTAATAGAAATACTATGTATATCAAATATGACTTCAATATTTAACGCCTTGAAATTGGGCATCTGTCCCTTTAAGAACGCCTGCTCTTTCTGAAGCTCCGCCTTCAGGAAGTCGTCACAGCAACATTCCTAATAAAGCCAGTTTTGTTTTTTAACCACATTAATGCAGTTAATAAATGAAAATTCTAGTCATGATAAGAAATGTTCACAATAAATGATAAAAGATACAGTAAGTGAACAGTTCCTCGTGGCCCCTTTGCTTCATAATGTGAAGATAATCCCTCATCAAAAATCAGCTGGAGTTTTGCCTCGACTCTTTCATGCTTCTTTACTATTTTCTCCAGTGTTTGTTCCACAAATATTGGTAAATTTGAAAATATGATTAATTATAGTTATTTTAGTGGTAAAAATCAACCTTGGCCCCTCCCCCTGCAGGCGGCCGGCGTCCTGCAGCAGCTGCAGGTCAGCAGCGACTACCCGCTGGCTGAGACCATGATGATGGTGGGCTTCTTCATCACGCTGTTTGTTGAGCAGGCCGTCCTGACCTTCAGGAAGGAGAAGCCGTCCTTCATCGCCCTGGAGACGTTCAACGCCGGCGGCTCGGAACCCGGCAGCGACTCAGAGTATGACGCCCCCTTCCTGGGCGGCGGCCATCGCCACGGACACTTTGGACCGGGCCAGCTGGCGGGGGCGGGGCCTCTGCGGCTGGCAGGCCTGGTTCTTGCGCTGTCGGCCCACTCGCTGTTCGAAGGCGTGGCGCTGGGCCTGCAGGAGGACGGTTCCAAGCTGGGCGGCCTGCTGCTGGGCGTGGCCGTCCACGAGACGCTGGCCGCCGCCGCGCTGGGCATCAGCGTGGCCAAGGCGGCGCTGGGCATGAAAGACGCCGCCAAGCTGGCCGCCGCCGTCGCCATGATGATCCCTCTGGGCGCGGCAGCGGGGATGGGCGTGGAGGCGGCGCGGACGCTGGCGGCCGGAGTGGCGTCGCTGCTGCTGCAGGGCCTCGCCGCCGGGACCTTCCTCTTCGTCACCTTCATGGAGGTCCTGAGTCCGGAGCTGGAGCAGAGGAACGACCGCTTGCTCAAGGTGCTCTGCCTCGTCCTGGGATACGCCGCGCTCGCCGCGCTGCTGCTCGTCAGGTGGTGATGGCCGGGGCAGGGCCCGCAGGATGGGGCGGGGCCACTCTGCTCTCTCCAACTGCTGTGGAGAGCAGGAACTACAACTTGAATAAAAGACCTCAAGAGGGAACCCCTATTCCTGACCTTTGACCCCTGACCGTAAGACTTGCAGGTATTGATGGCGCGGTGCCTGCTGCCTCCTGCGGGTGGCGCTGGGCGGTGAACCCCGAGATGTTCTGCTGTTTTATTAATGTTCTAGATTAACATTTTAATTGAATCGAATGTTTGACCCTGAACCTCGTCTGGCAGGCTCAGAACCGTTCTGCAGGTTCTGACCAGAATGGATCAGAACTGGTTCCATATCTGAACCAGAACCTGAACAGAGCCACTGAGGGTCCCTCACCATCAGAACCAGGACCTCCACCCTGTGTGACATCACTTCCGGTTGTCCCTCCTGTAGATCTGTTTGAGTTCTGATCGTTGCTGATTTGTGCAGTGTGAAGTAATTGGATCAGAACCAGACTATGATGTGCGATCTGTCAGAACCTGGAGGTTCGGTCAGATTCTGTTTAATCCAGAGATGATCTCTGGTCATGGTGAAGTGTGTGATGAAATCATTCATCCTGTTGAGATTAGCAGAACAATCTGTCGAAGTTTTTCAGATTAAAGTTAGTGGTTTTGTTTTATTGTTTTAACAGGAGCTTGGAGTCCAGAACTGAACTGATTTATTTAAAGGGCCAGTATCGTGTAAAATCAACTGTTTTTAATATTTTTATCATGTTACATTATTATTCCCTGGAGTGTTGCCTTGATTCTTTCATGTTTGAGGAATCCTTTAATCTCCATGGCAACCGTCCAGCTGTTAAAAACGCCTGGTTGGACCTAGCCCCGCCTTTGAGGTGAAGCTCCTTCCCCACTCAACTCCTTCAGACTAGCCAGCAGCAATTAGCAAACAGCTGCTGAGCTCCTTATAGGAGCTGCTGCTCAGAGCAGCACTGGTAGAAACGTTAAAGGGTTAATAGAGGAGCCATGTTGGGACGACTTCCTGGAGGCGGAGCTTCAGAAAGAGACAGAGGCCCAATTTCAAGATATTAAATCAGAAAGTAAAAGTCATATTTGACATATATAGCATTTTTGTAACAATTGAAGGTAACAGAGTTACTTTATTAAGCTACAAAATGTCTCTGTCTCTGGAAACGCATGATGCTGGCCCGTTAAACTGGGTGAGCAGGTCCAGTCCAGACTGTGTTTAGCCAGAGCATCGTCTGCTAGCATCAGCGCTGAAGCTAATCAGCAGAACCCAAATCACCCATTTCTGTTTCTCTATTTACTATAAAATAAAACTACAACGTTAAGAACAGATCAGCATGTTGTCATGTTTTTTGTTTTTTACATGTTTCTACATCAAGCTGCTTCACCCTGCCGTTCTCTAACTGTCATCCAGGACCGCACAAACTCACGTTGAGGGCCGTGAACAGCCCCGGCCCCCCCTCTGGGCACCCTGGTTTGATTTAAGGTTTTCTTGCAGGAACCTGGAGACCAGATTCTGGGTCACAGGACGTGACATCACTTCCTGTTGGTGAGTTGAGCTGTTGCTGAAGGAGTCAGTTTCATTGGCCTCTGATCACCTTCCTGAAGGAGTGAAGAGGAAACGCCGCCCCCCTCCGGTCCACCTTAAGCCTCTTAAGGCGGTAAGCCTCCCGCAGCCTGCTGTTGTTGATTGTTTCTCCCTCATGGAAGAGGCCGGCTGCCCCGCGCCTCGTTGCCAGGACGACCCCACCACCTCGGAGGCCATGGACGAGCTTCTGCTGCCCGGCGGCGGCGGGGAGGAGGCCCGGTCCGACCCGGCGGGCCAGGTCAGGGCCTGGCTGAGGGCCCTCGTGGGCGGGGACTTCTGGAGGAACCTGAGGGGCTTCTGCCGGAGGAACGGGCTGCTGACGCTGTCGGTCATCGCCGTGGTTACCGGCTGCACGCTGGGCTTCATGCTGAGAGGAACCGAGCTGTCCACACAGGTACGGAATATCCAACTGGGCCGCAACCAGAACCTCTCTGGACCCAGTGAGTCTGACTGCAGCTCTGCTTGGCCCAAACAGTTCTGGTTCTGCTGCAGCTTTACTGGATACTACACCGATCAGAACCAGAAGACTGGTACATATCTGTCAAAATGAAAATTATTCACAAAATGTTTTTCACTTTGTAACTCGTTACTTTCCAAACGTCTACAGTACTGAATATTTAGTTTATAAAATCTAAAAATGATTCAGACCTGATTTGGCAGGATTTCCTGACCTCTAAACAAAAACATCCTGACCTTTAAATAAAAACATTCTGACCTCTAAACAAAAACATCCTGACCTTTAAACAAAAACATTCTGACCTTTAAACAAAAACATCCTGACCTCTAAACAACCCTTACATTAAGTCATGTTGGTTTCCGTAGCAACCAGGGAGACGTTCCTGGAAGGACTGAATACTTTAAACTTTTATGTCATCTGAGCCCAAATAGTCAGAAGAATTTTTTTCACTTCTCAATAAATAACTAAGTTGACCTTTGACCTCTGACCTGCGTACCGGCCCACTTAAAGCACAGCTTCAGCCTCAAACAGTAAGCTGACCCGGTTCAGAACCAAACAGGTTCCTGACGTTTCTGCTCCAGAACCAGCAGTCCAAATGAACAGGTCATCAGCAGGAACCTACAGAACAGGGTCAACTCCAGAACTTGGAAAGAAGTTCTGGAGCTGCTCCAATTAGAACCATTCCTTCTGACACTGACCCAAAAGTTCTGATGGAGTCCAGAACAGGAACCCCGTAGTTGTATTAGGAGGACCAGAACTTTAGCAGAACAGGAGGTTCTGGAGGCCTGAACTCGGGTCTGAGGACCGGACCAGAACTCTGGACCTGTTCTGATGTTGATCTGGTTCCTGCTTGGTTCTGTTGGACCTTCACCAGCAGAACTCTGGGTTTTGGGACTCCACAGGTCCGATCTGGTCAGAACCATCCAAGGGGTCAAAGGTTACCTGGTTGTCCATCGTCTCCATGGTTTCTGAGCTCTGGACGTTCTCCTGAAATTCTCTGATCAGCAGAACCAGAACCTGTACTGGACTGTGGACTAGAAGGTCAAAGGTCATTCTGTTGGATTTAACTGGGATGAGGGAACTGGATCCGTCCAGAATCTCCTGGTTGGATCCGGACCCATCTGGGTCCAGGGGACAGCTGGACCTCAGACCCGGATCGCCCTCACTTTCTGTTTTTGTTCTTCTAATTGGACCATCAGAACCGTTAGCGGTGGCGGCTAACAGGAAGCAGCTAGCGATGATGCTGAGTGCAGAAACCCGGGTCCATTCCTCATCTGGAGCAGGTTCTGACGGTTCTGGTGGGATGCTGGTTACCTGCTGGTTCTGTCAGGCCCGACCCGGTTCTGGTTGGATGTTTTGTTGATAAAATGACAGCAGGAGGATTAAAGGGGGATAAATGAATTACATCATTAGAAGAAACAAACTGCAGATCTGGGGCAGCGTTGGTCCTCTGAAGTACGGGGTTCCTCAGGGTCGATGTTGGCGCCTTGTATCTGCCGCCTCTGGGTTGCATCTTTAAAAAGCACAAAGTCTCTTTCTGCTGCTCTGCACATCCGTTCAGATCTTTCTGCCTCAACATGACCTCCAGTCTGCCGGGCTGATGTTCCAGGATCGTCTTCAGGATGTTCAGACATTTTCTGGACCCAAATAATAAAAACTGAGATTGTATGTTTGGTCAGAGCCGTCCTCTCCTGGACGTGACGCTGTGGTCGGTCCCCTGTCCTCCTGCTGTCGTCCATTTGTGAAAACTCTGGGTGTGATTGTTGATCCTGTGTTAGAGTTGATTAGCATGTTAGCGCTGCTATCAAGGCCAGTTTCTTCCAGCTGAGGATCTTTGCTAAGATCAAATCTGATCTTCCTCTGCCTGATTTTGATCCAATCATTCATCACGTTTAGATTATTTAACTCTTTGTACTCAGGGTTGGAGCAGAGCAAACAAAATGCTGCAGCTGGTCTGCTGACCAAAACCAGGAGGAGTGAATCTGTGGCCCCGGTTTTACAAACCCTTCTCTGGCTCCCTGCTGCTTTAGGATCAAATTTAAGGTCTTATTGATAGTTTTTAAGTGTTTTAGGTCCTCGGTACTGAAGTGAGCTCCAGCAGCCTGCAGCCCACCAGAACCCTGAGCTTTTACCGTCGGTTCATAAAGCCAGGATGGAAGCAGACAGAGAATCTGTGGATCGTCTCCCTCTGGCTGAAACTCGGCTAAAGAGAAAAGGAGGGAAAACTCCATAATCTTTGGTTTTTATTCACACTATTAGCTTTTGGAATCTGACAGTTTAATATTTGGCTTATTATTTTTACTAAATTTAATTTTATTTCTACTTTTCCATTTATCTACGATGTTTGTTGTGAAGCGCTTTGGTTGACTGAGGCTGGTGGAAATGTGCTACAGAAATAAACTTTGACTGAAGCTCTGCGGATCTGGTTTTGATCCGGTTTCAAAGTCATAAACAAGACAATTCGGTTTAACCTGGAGGTTCTGAAGGGTTAGGGTTCTGAAAACTCTGAAAATCTGACCCGGTTTCATCTGCATCGCTGTGATTTTTCTAGAATCAAGTTTTAAAAATGTTGCGTTCAGTTGCCCCCCGTTATTTTGACCACTCATCAAAATGAGCCGTAAGTTTAATTTTAGTTTGTGCCTCTGAAAGAGACAGTGTCACTAGGAGAGATAGATCTAGGTCACATAGATCAGAGCAGGAAGTCTATAACTGTTTCCTGCAGGGTCAGCTAGCTACTGTTAGCTTGAAGAACACTGTCGGGTAGGTCAATGAACTATTCATTTCTTCACTTCTTTAACTTCCTGTGAGGTTCTTCCTGTCCCTGTAAAGGTGAGTGACCTTCGACCTCTGCCAGGACAGGCTGCACCTGCCAACCGCTGAGCTTTAACAACACTCAGTCCAAATCCAGCATCAGTAATCTGTCCCTGTAAGAGGCAACTGTGTTTTAATTGTGGAGCATGTTTAGCACACAAGGCAAACATCAGCGCTACGCTAGCATGCAGGAATTAATATGAAAGAAGAAGAAATGGATCAGAACTGGATCCTCCTGCAGCAGGTCCAGATGAACACTTTACACCAGGTTGTTATGTTTTAATACAATAATTCGTTCAGTAAATCAAAAACAATCAGAGATTCAGGGAACATTTCCTCTAATCCTGGAAATCATCCAGCTGGTAGGAGAACCACTTTTCAACCGTCTGGAGGTCAGAGGTCAGAGGTCAGCCTGATCTCTAGCTTCCAGCTGTAATATGAAATGAAAAAATGAAGCTGTGCATTGACTCTAGATCTATGACTGTAGATCTATGACTCTAGTTCTTTGACCCTAGCTCTATGACTAGATCTATGACTGTAGATCTATGACTCTAGATCTATAATTCTAGATCTATGACTCTAGTTCTATGACCCTAGCTCTATGACTCTAGATCTATAACTCTAGATATATGACCCTAGATCTATAACTATAGATCTATAGCTATAGATCTATGACTCTAGATTGTTCCTCTTTAGGTCCAAACATACCAACTTCAGTTTCTGTTCAGCTGCAGAACGTTTCGTCTCATCCACATATTTATGTTTTGTCGGCATCTGTTCAGTGATTGAATGGGGTCAAAGGTCACCTGATGACATCATAATGTAGAGCTGTGTGTCATCTGCGTTGTCATGGTAACTGATCTTATTTCCTGTTAACCTGAGTCAGTGGGAGCATATAGATATTAAATAAGAGGGGTCCTAGGATTGAACCTTGGGGAACCCCACATATGACCCCTGACCTCTTTGATGATAAATTACCTATTGACACAAAGAAGTCCTATTGTTGAGGTTGGACTGGAACCAGTCCAGTACTGGACCGAAGTCGGACCCGCTCACTGACCATCAGAGCGAATCGTAGATGATTTATGAAGCATAACCTGAGCTGCTGGGATCACATAGATGTAAATAAATAGATTTGAGGAACCGCATATGATTTGTGTCTCCTTTCTAATTGTAGAAGCAGTCTGTCTTTGCGGTTGGTTAACATTCAGAGGTTGCATCATTGTAGGAAAGACTTCCACCGTGATGCATTCATGTACCGTCCGAAAGCCTGAACTTCTATCAACTACACTAAAACATTTTCCACAGGGTGTATATTTTCCATTTCAAAGCATTTTCTGTGATAATTAGATATTTGTTAGCTGAAAATGTGTTTTTATCTGCAGAAGAAGAGTGAAACATGATTCTGGTTTGTTTAATTCAGAGCTGATTAGAAGGTTTTACTTTGACTAGACCCATGAAACACTCTGTCTCCGTTTTGTCCTCAGGCCAAGATCTACTTCTCCTTCCCTGGAGAGCTGCTGATGAGGATGCTGAAGATGCTCATCCTTCCTCTCATCACGTCCAGGTAGGAGCGAGCAGAACCGGCTCAGCAATCTGACCCAATGTTTAAGAACGGTCCAGTTCTGGTTCTGATCCGACTGCAGGCGCTGATGCAGGAAGAACCAGAACCTTTAGGACCGGTAGAACCGGGAGCCCAAACAGCTGGCAGACGATCCGGGCTGCGATGACGAATCTGTCCTGACCTTTGACCCCATAACCCTCATCACCATCCCTCCACCTCCGTGCTCCACACACGCTTGGAGGTGTTTCTGCTGTTCTGTCTGTCATGAGAACAATGGACTTCAGATGCTCTGGGGATGACCTTTGACCCTTCCCAACGTTAGCATTAGAGGGGCTGAGGCTGCTCATCCTTTGCTTTGTGTTCTTCCTGTGCTGTAGCGTTAGCTTTTGATGGGCTAGTATTGGCACTGAATAGACTAACAGCTAGCATGCCTAGGCTACCACCAGTGACTTGTGTTTTTTCCTTTAAAAGAAACTTTAGAAAGACAAATGTTTGGATACAGTGTCAGAAATCAACATAAATCAGAAGCATTGTCAGTTTGTTCTGATAGTTTACTGTAATCAGCATAATGCATCTAAAAATGTCTGAAGGGCGACTCCACATACCTTTTCTGTACCTTCAACATCTTTAATCTGTCGTAGTTTAACTACTTCAGTGATCAGACTCTTCAAAGTTAGACTAGATTATTCCATATTAAATCAGAACATATAAAACAGATTGTGATTCATTAAACAGATTTTTGATTAGTGGAAACTCAATAGAGGTAATATTAGTGCATTCTTAAAGTTGGTCAGGTGACCAGCCTAGGCATGCTAGTTGTTAGCCTATCCAAGGCTAATGCTAGCCTATCTAAGCCTAATGCTAGTCTATCTATGGCTAACGCTAGCCTATCTAAGGCCAACGTTAGCCTAGCCGGTGCCAGTCTGTCCTTAATCAGATCAGTAGCTAGCTTCAGAGTGTCTATAGTCTCCTGTGTGGTAAGGACGTAGCCACCGCTAGGTAGACTGTAGCCTTCATTTTGGCACAAATATCGTTCTGTAATTTAAGGGCTGATTTGGTGCGGAAGCGTTCCTGAGGCTCCACAGGCTGCATGACGGTTGTGTCCTCCTGTCTGTCCTGCAGCTTGATGTCCGGCCTGTCGTCCATGGAGTCGAAAGCGTGCTGCAGGATGGGCGTCCTCACCGTCACCTACTACCTGTGGACCACCTTCATCGCCGTGGTGGTCGGCATCGTCCTCGTTCTCATCATCAAGCCCGGCACGGGGACGGAGATGGAGAGCAACCGTCTGGGCGGCGGACCTGTCATGACCTCGGCCGATGCCCTGCTCGACCTGATCAGGTGAGGGAGATCAAAGGTCATCTTCATTGTGTGGAGGAGGTGGCATACTTTGTCTGAGTGATTTGCTTTCGAAGCATTGGAGGCCAACCTGTGAAGTAGACCGTTGTTTACAGCTTAAAGTCTTAAATATGGTGGAATGTTTTGGTGTTCAGCCATCTTTACTCTGATGCCCTGGAATAAAAACCCATTTTGAAATGATCTAATCAGCAAACAGATGACATGGTGGCTAGTTTTAACTTTGTCTTGTTTGGGATGTAAAGAGACATTCGTCTCCCTTCTAATGTCCAACCAGTCAGTCACCAGTGTTGACGATGTAACCTAGCAACCTGCAGCTGCATGAATGAAGCTGAGCTGATCAGTTTTATCCAGAAATGATGAGTCCAACAAGGGTCAACAAACCGTAGCAGCGCTGCAGCTCTTCATTCCCTCAGAGCTCCGGCTCATGGCAGTATTTTTAGTAATCCTGCGGGATGAGAGGCAGATTAACTGAGTCACTGATCTCTGCCGCCGCACGTTTGCAGACCTGGTCTGACAGGAGCTGCACGCGCCGGTTCAACACTTCACCGTCATCCTGGTGACCTCTGACCTCTGAGCGTGCAGCAGCCTGCCGCCTGTTTTTGTTGTGCTGTAAGAACTTCCTGCAGTTCCAGAGAGCAGAGGAAGCTCCTGCAGTTGGTCAGGACTCTGTGGGACATGGCTGGCCTGCAGGGGGCAGCACACACTGAAGGGATCCAAGAGAGGACAGCCAGAGAACCCAGGGACAGAGCGACACACAAGGGTCAGAACCGAACCGTAGAACAGTGGAACAAGGTGTGTTCTGACGGGAACCTCTGGGTCCAACATTGATGTGGACAGGACTCTGACCAGCAGCACCAGTCTGGTTCCAGTAATTCATGGACGCCTCAGGAAATGTAGTCTCTGCTGGGCTAAGGAGACGAGGCGGGGAGTGGACACAGAGACAGATTATTGTCCCTCTCTGGCCGCCGTACTTATGTTTAACTTCAGGATGTTTGGTTCTGTGTAGTATTGAGTAAGAAAGGTAAAGAGCAGGAGAGCGAGCACACGGCCCAGTGGAGCCCCAACACTCATTGTGTCTGATGAAGGTTTTCTGTTTATTTGCTAGCTCTTCTCTCCTTCATCCACAGAAACATGGTTCCCTCCAACTTGATCGAAGCCACGTTCCAGCAGGTAAACCTCCTCACAGGTTTGAAGCTTGTCAGTTCTGCTCCGTTTCCTTCCTCTAAACACCTGATTCTGCTTCTGCAGTACAAAACGGACCTGATCCCCATCCTCAGAGTCTCAACCAAAACCATCCAGCCTAACTTTGTCTACGTTGTCCCCGACGACAACGACCCTAAAGGACGGACCGTTTACCTGGAGCTGACTCCGCCCCCAGACGTCATCTACAAGACGAGTCCCGGCAGCAGCCAGCAGATGAATGTCCTCGGCATCGTTATCTTCTCCGCCACCATGGGTGAGTATGGCAAGGCATTAGGGCCAAAATGCACAACCAGCAGTGGCAAGAGGCTACGCCCATTCTGAGCTACTGATCTGATTAATCATAGATCACCACCGGTAACTTAGCAACCAAAAGGAAAGTACTAGCTAACGTTAGCATTTAATAAGCTAGCGTTAGCCTTGGCGTATACTTTGGAGAGGTTAGCAACTAGCATGCCTAGGCTGGTCACTTTATTAGATATTTATTTTTTTGTTTTCAATAAACCTGCTTGACATATAATATCTGTAACGTGTTAGATGGACTGTAACTGATTTCAGCCTGGCAGTAATCAGATTACTAGCTGGATTCAGAATATAATCTGCTGCGCCACGTTTCCACCGCTGGGTGTGCAGTAGCCTGGATCTTTTTTCTGGGCTCTGACACAGACACACCCTGACGTTTCCTCCCTCAGATGGAAACAGTTTTCCAACTTTTCATCTGTTTTCTGAGAAATGTAGAAATTTTGAAGCTGAAGTTGCTCTGATGATTGACCTTCATCGTGTCCAGATCAGAAGCAGCAGAGATAACCAAATGTTTACAAAGCGGACCTGTTCCAGAGGAACTTCAGAGAGTAAATGCTGTTTGGCTGCTGTGCAGGTCTGCTGCTGGGCAGGATGGGAGAACGTGGCGCTCCGCTGGTCAACGTCTGTCAGTGCATCAATGAGTGTGTGATGAAGATCATCAACGCTGCTGTGTGGTGAGTCAAAGAGTCAACCCGGATCAGCGGGTCCAGGCTCTCTGAGCTTCTCCTTGGACTGAGTCTAGATGTAACCAGAACTTAACTCAGAAGCTGAACCTGATCTTTGGTTCTGTTGTTACCACGATTTGTTCCCTTTCTTTGTCTGAATCTGAAAGATTCCCAAGAATTTCAGCTCCAATAAAACAATTCTCGGTCTTCTGAGGTTGAGCTGATCTGGAAAGATGCAATCTGTGATGTCACAGACCCGTCCCTCTGCAGGACTCTGCCCTTTTTGGCTCCGCCTTCAGGACATCGCTGTCTCCTCAGGTACTTCCCGTTTGGGATCATCTTCTTGGTGGCGGGGAAGATCCTGGACATGCAGGACCCGAGCACGCTGGGGAAGAAGCTGGGCTGGTACGGCATCACCGTCCTCACCGGCCTCTTCGTCCACGGCCTCGTCCTCCTCCCTCTCTTCTACTTCCTCCTCACCAGGAAGAACCCGTTCAGCTACATCCGGGGACTTCTGCAGGCCATGGTCATCGCGCTGGCCACCTCCTCCAGGTCAGTGCCGCTCCAGCCTCCTGCTTCCTCCTGAGCTCTGATAGAAACGGAGTGAAACCTCCATGTTCCTCAGCTCTGCCACGCTGCCCATCACCATGAAGTGCCTGCTGGAGAACTGCCATGTCGACCGGCAGATCGCCCGCTTCGTCCTGCCAGTCGGAGCCACCATCAACATGGACGGCACGGCGCTGTACGAGGCTGTGGCGGCCATCTTTATCGCTCAAGTCAACGATTACGAGCTGGACCTCGGCCAGCTGGTCACCATCAGGTGAGGAGTCTCACCTGGCCTGAGCAGAAACAGTTTGCGTCTCCGTGCAGACGAGGCGATTCGCCCGTATGCAGACGATTCTCTCATTTGTTCCTCCAATAAGCAGCTGGACTCTGACCGTCTCCCTCGTCTTCCAGCATCACGGCCACAGCCGCCAGCATCGGAGCCGCCGGCATCCCTCAGGCCGGACTGGTTACCATGGTGATCGTCCTCACCTCTGTGGGCCTGCCGCCCGATGACATCACACTGATTGTGGCCATTGATTGGATCCTGTAAGTGCTGAATATCTGTAACTATCGTTCTGTCAAGCAGAGACGGTTTCTTGTGTTTTGAGTCTGACGGCGCCCCCTTCTGGACCCGCAGCGACAGGTTTCGCACCATGATCAACGTCCTGGGCGACGCCCTGGCCGCAGGCATCATCGCACACCTGTGCCGAAAAGATTTTCCTCTGAGTGAAACAGGAAAGGTAAAAAACATTTATTAGCATCAGTCAGGACACGTAAAGCAGGGACCAGAACTTTTTACTGACCGGGTCCAGTCCAACCGGGTCCAACCGGGTCCAACGGGTCCATCTGGGTCCATCCGGGTTCTGGTTGTTTTTGTTTCGGTCATTCGGACCTTTCGTTCAGCTGTTTCTGATGGTTTCCTTCTCCTTTCATGTCGTCTCTGGAAACACAATCTGCTGACTTCCTTCATTGGTTCAGACTGCAGCTTAAGCTCCGCCCCTTTCTCTGCAGGAAGGGGCGGAGCCGTTTATCCTCAGTCAGAGCACAGACTGATGCTGCAGACAAACTGAACTAGTCCTGTAGAGGAAACTTTGTGCTGGTCCAGATCACCAGGAAACTTCCTGCAGAGTTTAGAGGCTCCACAAAGTTTTAGTCAGAAAAACTAAAAAATCAGCAAAGATCAGACTTTCCTTCACGTGTTTCTGCACTCAGCTGAATTTATGGAAAACAGAGAAATCAGCAGGAATGTTGTTCCATCCTGACCTTCTGAGTTCTAACCGGTTCTGTTTCCCTGCAGCCGGTTCCGTCGTACGGAACCCAGAACCGCCACAGCAACTCCTACAGCATCAGCGTTCCCATGACGGAGATCCACTGCCACCGCGACCCGCCGGGCGACCCGCCGGGCCCCTGCCGGGCCCATACCGTCTACTACAACATCTGCCAGGTGTGATGGACCAGAACCGGGTCAGGCGGCGCTCCTCAGACCGCCGGGTCTGGGACCGGAGAAGAACCGGAGCCGGACTCTCCGTTCCGCTCTTCGACCGGCCGGTCCTACTGGAAGTGAGCTCCAGACGGGGTCAAAGGTCGCTCAGACCGAAATGATCCGCCTCATCCTGCTGGTTGGGGCAGGTTGTCTCTCCACTGGAACTGGGTCAGAACCTGACAGAATCCCTTCATGCAGACGGATCTTCTTTGTTTTTGTGGCTGAACAAAAAACAATGATCGACTCCGAAGCCGGGAGGATCTCCAGAACCGACCGGATCCAGAACCGAACGGGATCCAGAACCGGCCGGATCCCGGTTTGGGATTTAAACCTTGACCTTTGACATGCAAGGAGACTGGATCCAGAGTTCTGATTCGGATGCTTGTGTCAGCAGAACGGAGCGACCTGATTGGCTGGCGGTGCTGGCCCTGGTCAGGGGTCAAAGGTAATGAATAAGTCCAAGTGCTCTTCGTCGCGGCGCTCCTCTTCCTCGGCCGCCGTGCTTTAACTGCTCCTCTTGGTGATGTGAACGGAGAACTGAAGGATTCTGGGAATCTAACCGACGTTTCCGGCTCAGAGGTTCTGATTCTGTTCATGGGGACTCGGATCAGAACCAGAGGCGGTTCTTCGGTTCTCAGATGATTCAGCTCAGAGATTTTAATCTCATCGTATTTGAAGAGCGATTCGTTTCCAATGACTCTGACCCGCCTTAACGTGACCTCTGACCTCTACGTTCCTCTGCCAACTCTCAGCAGGCAGCCAGTTTGTGTCACATCTATGTTTTTATATCTGTGCTGGTTTTTATTGGATGGTTATGATGATGAAATGTTGTTTTTAAAGCCTTAACAGTTTAATTATTTCAGCACTAAACTTCAGTTTCTTTTTAAAGGTTTTTGTTTTTTATTCCTGACCATAAAGTTAATATTTGTGTTATTTTTCACATCCGTCTCTCGCCTGGAGGTGGGTTTTGTCTAGGACGTTTTGGTGTCAGAATATTGGTTCTGATGTTCAGATGCTCAGGTCTGAACTTTTCCATATTTCCTCCTGGTTTCTCTGACCAGCCAAATTAAACCTGAAATAAAAAGTTTTTTCTCTTCATTTGCTGATTTTCTACATCAAAATATTTTATTACAAAAATGTAACAATTTAATATATTTTCAGAACCAGAACTGCCCTGAGTGTTTATGGGGACACACCACACTTTTCAGATTTGAACCATGTATTATTTTTTGGTTGGTTTCTCTGATAAACTCCAGCAGAAGGCCACAAGTATTCATACATAAACCGTTTCCATGGCGATGGGCTCGTATAAAATACAGGATCAATGAGACACGAGGTTTCCCATCATGCATCCTGACTACACATACACACGCGCGCGTGCGCCGGTCGACCCTGAGGTCATGAATCCAATAAGGCGTGTGACGGCCGCCTCCCGCAGCAACATGCTGCCGCCGCAGGTGATCCTGCTGCTAATCCACCTCAGATTATAGCAGAACAGGTGGGATTAGAGAGGAAGCGGCCTGAAGAAGACCGGAACCCCGACAGGTCAAAGGTCACACTTTAAAGTCCTGAAGCTCTGAGATGAGAAGGAACCTCAGAACCTGGTTCTGTTTGGTTCTGCTGAGTCCAGCCTGCAGAGACGAAGCTGATCATCATCATCATTCCTCAGTGAAGTCAGCGAAGGCGGGAAACCAGAGCCTCTCCTTCCTCTCCTCTGCCCGGCGACCTTCACTGACCTTCTGCCTCCGTCGGACCCGGTGGATCCAGGCCACCTGCACTGCGGCCAGACCCATCATGCACACCTGCAGGAGAGAGCGGGAGGTCAGCGGGAGGTCAGCGGGAGGTCGCTCGGCGGCGGTGTCGGTACCTCCAGCAGCAGCAGACCGGCCGTCAGCCCGGCCACCAGCAGCAGGTTCTTCTGGGCCCACAGGACGATCCGCTGCAGGCAGCCGGCCGTGAAGATGTGCTGCCGGGCCGCCGCTTCCTGCTGCTGCTGCATGCCGTAACCACACATGGTGTTCAGCACCGTCTGCAGGGGCAGGAGCAGGTGCAGCACAAAGGTGCAGCACAAAGACAGAGATTTAGCAGTGAGTCTCTGTAACCTGCAGAATTCTTCTCAATCAGACAAATCTGTTTTTCCAAGATGCTCTTATTATAATCATTAAACACTTTAGATCTGAATGCAGTTCAACATTAAAACTCTTCCAGTCAGTTTGGGTCAGGATGAAGAAACATCAGGAAATGTTTTGGGTCAGAACTGCAGGAATAGATTTACATGTTTATAGATATTCATTACAAGAACAGTTCAGATTAAATTTATTGGTAAAATCTCTATGATTTAGCAAAACGTCATTACTGTCCATTAAGTCAGAGACAAATAAAATACCTTTCTCATACCAGTCAGTTTTAAAAATAGATTTTCTATTTACCAATATCGATCTATTATTGATTTGTTATTGATCTGTTATTCTACACTATGGATCCATGTGGGGTAAAAGTACGGGCAAATATTTTCCAAAAATGCAAAACTTGTTTGTGAAAATTAGACAGCAAAATATGAGTCTTGGTTGATTGTGATCAAAATCACATTTGAGCAGAAAATCCAGGCTTATTAAATAAAACTTTATGAAACCACGTCGACAAAAAGAGACAAATTTATTCTAAATCAGAGCCTCAACATCTAACGCTCCATTTCCTCCCTCATCATCATATTTCATACGTTCAGATCGTCTTAAATGGTGAGTTTTGTTCCTCCACATCTAAAGATTATTGAATATTGAATCTTAATATTATTGTCAGAGATAAAAACAGAATAAATAGATGAATTAATCTGGACTCTATTTCCACTTTGGATAGCAGTTTGTCCAAAAATATTCAGATCTCAGTGGTTCTCAAGTGGGGGTACACGTACCCCTGGGGGTACGTGGAGCTTTTCAAAATATCTTTAAAAAATCAGTTGGCTCCTCATAATAAGTCTTGGGAAAAATTATTTTGTAAAAAGTTCGATAAAATATAAATGTGTGTTCATGCACTGAATTTTATGTTCAGTATTTACAGGGTATTTACAGCACTGTACCTCTTTTTTATTCCAAAAATGTTTTGCCCGTGTCAGGGGGTACTTGACTAAAATTATATTTTTAAGGGGGTACATCACTGAAAAAAGTTTGAGAACCACTGCATCGACCAGCGGCTCCAAACATCGTCCAGTGTTTCCCTCTGATAGTTTTATTTTCAGATCAATATTCCAGATATTTTAATGGATGAGCAGAATTCATATTTATTAATACTGAGAGACCAGATGGGAAACATTAAAATGGATTTCAGAGTTATGTCTCCCAGAATTTTATCTCTTCGAAAATTGTTGTATTGTCAGCAGATTGATTTATCTTGAATTCCTTATCAAAAGTTTTAACACCATGCAAATTAGATTTTTTCATAATTAGTAAGTAAGCATTTGAGTTGTTAAAATAAATAATTGTGGTGAAATTGGTCGGTTCTGCCCGATTCCTCTTCGCAGAGAAACTGAGCTTCTTATTATATCGCTATAAAGTAAGCTGATTATATTACACAACTTCTCCCCAACGGCAAAATATTTTAAGGTTTTTATAATAAAGCAATGTTCCAACAAATCAAAGGCCTTAAAGAAATCCAGGAATAAAATAAAACTGTCGCTATCAATGAAACAATCAATCATGTCAAAAATCAGTCTAGTACGGTGGTGATATTTCTTCCCTTTGATTGGCATTCATTAATAATCATAATAATCCACTGCTTAAGCGATTAGCATAAACAAGAGCTAATGGTTTATAATCTGTACATCAGAGTGACGGGTCTCCAACTGTCCAGTGATAAAGGATCTTTGTTGCTTTGGGGATCAGAGAATCAGACGTTTCATGGTGGGAGAGATTATTGAGCCTCAAATGATATTTTGTGTAAATATTTCCAACAGAAAGCATAAATTCAGTGGCTGACCCGTCCAGGCCGTTTGTCTTCCATTCTTAAGTCGTCTTCCAAAAGGTTTTAAAATCAGGATTCATTTTTTCAACGGATTCCTGAAGTTCACCAGAAAGGCCTCAGAATACTGAGAACAATAAAGATTTCTATAGAAATGTCTAATTGCTACATGTATTAAATCCAGGTCTTCAGTGATGCTACCATTAATAATTAGTTTCTGAATCTTCTTTTTGGACTGTCTCTCTCTCCGTCCTGGAGCCAATGAAAGCCCCGTTTGATTTATCTAGAACAACTGGATCTAGTTGAGATGTGAACCCATCAGGCTGATTCAGCTCTTCAGACGATAAAACTGATTTTGAACTTAGAGATTTAATAAGTTGGGATTGTTTCCGTCTCCTCAGCTTTGAAGCAAGTTTGCCTCTTTATTGCTGCTGTCCGAACATTAAATTTAAACCACTCCCACTTATTGATCCATTACTGAAACATGAGGTTCAGGACTTGTGGACAGTCAACCGTTCACGGCCAGCAGGGGGCGCAGCTGCTGCTACTTACAGGGCATAGAAGTTTATTTAGCTTTGTTCCTACTGAATAAAGTTATATACTCGCCGATTTGGCGGCTGGACGACACCAGCTCATCGGTTACATCCCCGGTTTTTAACATAGAACAACATAAATGTGCCACGTTAGCTTTCGATGCGGAGCAGCATCAGTTTCTCTCCATGTTTTAGACCGAGCATGAAGGAAAACTCCTATTAGCCACTGTGCTAGCCTTCTTTATGCCTGCACGTAAAGCCCACTACCGCCACCTCCTGGACATGAAGTTATCACGTTTAAGCAAGATACGGAACTATCACGTTCATACAATTGATCACGTTATAACGTGATAACGCTCGAAATGTTTCCCTCCGTGACACCAATATGCTTCCGTAGAGTTTTACTTCCTACATGTTGCCGTTTTATTTTGGTTTTCCGTCCAGGTTTGGACTCTGAGGCTTAAGAAACAACCAAAACCTGCCCGGCGTTTCTGAGGGAACCGTGAGCGGAGCCGGTCTTCTGTGAAATTCTGCCCCCCTGTGAAATTCTGCCCCCCTGTGAAATTCTGCCCCTCTGTGAAATTCTGCCCCCCTGTGTCAGGAGCGCGCTGCAGCCAGAGAGGCGGTCTGCCCGTTTCCACGGCGCTTCTGATCGATTTGTCGGTAAAACAACTCATATAATCATGTCGAGGTTGTAACGTTGACATGATTATGTCAAAATGGTCAAATAAATAAATAAACTAGGTCTTCTTACACCGTTTGTGTTGGTTTTTAATCACCAAGAGAATCGGTCTGGTTCCAACTTTTGTCACTTAAGCCTGACAATTAAAAGTCACCAAACAGGTTTCCTAGTTTATTTACTTATTTGACCATTTTGACATAATCATGTCAACGTTACAACCTCGACATGATTTTATGAGTTGTTTTACCGACAAATCGATCAGAAGCGCCGTGGAAACGGGCAGACCGCCTCTCTGGCTGCAGCGCGCTCCTGACACAGGGGGGCAGAATTTCACTCAAGACCGGGTCCAGTCGGTCTGACCTGGTTCTGCAGGTGGATGCAGCAGGAGAAGGGAACACCGCAGACTTCCAGGCTGGGGTTGCTCTCAGAACACTCGAAGTAGACGTTCCGGGACCAGTCCTTGTAGTTTTCCACGCCGCAGCACTGGAACTGGAACACAGCAGTTCTCCGTTAAATCCACGCCGCACGTTGAGCTGCTTTGGTCGTCCAGCTCACCTTCTTCTGCACAAAGTCGATGGCGTTCTCCAGGTCCTGATCCTCCCTGTAGCGGACGACGCCCTTCATCATCAGCGTCTCCGTCCTCTCCATCACCTGCACAGCATCAGAGTTCACACCGGATCTCAACGTTCTGCGTTCTGCTGCTGGTGTTCTGTTACCAAGTCGGTAAAAACGTAAGTCACAGCTCCAGCAGCGACCTGCAGGACCAGAACCACAGCCAGGATGGACAGGAACTGCAGGAGGAAGCAGAGAGGAAGACACGTCAACAGGAAACAAACAGGAAACCAACAGGAAACAAACAGGAAATCAACAGGAAACAAACAGGAAACCAACTAATAGCAACGTTCCGCCAGGTGGCGCTCTCATGCTGCTCTCACTAACTCCTAGTTTCCAGTTCTGCTAATACTCTATTAGCAAAGCTAATTTTTTATTTTAAATTTTACTCTTTTTGCTAACTGTGTCTAGCGAACTAAATGAATTTTTCCGGGTAAGTTCTAAAGCAGATGTTTAGTAAACGTTCATTTGATCTGTGTTTTAACATCTGTGTTGAAGTTTTGATTATCAACTGAATTCTTAGACATTTTTAACCATATTTAAGGGGCGTGTAGAATATGTAAATTATAATATCAAAAATTAAATTGGTGCTCAAGAGTGTGAGTCAGATATAATTTAAACTTAAGTTGGAGCTTTAGCATTAGCTTCCCCTAAATACCGTTCAGGTATATTGCTTTAGCTTTAGCATTAGCTTCAGCTTGAAGCTGGGTCCATATAGTCTTTTAGCATTAGCTTCCCCTAAATAATGTGTTGCATTTTGTGTTAGCATTAGTGAAACTAATGTTTATGACTAATGCTTTGGATTAGCACAGCTAACGTTTTAGCTGCTTTTCCATTTGTAGAAGGAGCTACAGAAAGATTTTGGCGATTCTCAGACATTCAGGTCAGCTGAAGGTTTTCATTCCTCAGAATAATTTTTGATAAAAATTCCTTCAGAACAAAGACTAAGAGTCAAACCCAGACTTGTTCTGTTGTCAACACAGAGACTCCAACTGGATTCTGAAGGTTTTCTCTGCTGACTCCCCGTCGCTCTGGATAAAACGATAAATAATTACAATCAAGACGATTAAATACCGTCTTCAGCAGGCAGGTGGCGTTCCGCAGCGCTCCGAAACATCCCAGGAAGGTGATGAGGAACATCAACAATCCAACGACAATCAGCAGCAGCGCTGGATCCACGGTCAGAGTGTCGACTACATCTACACACACACACACACACACACACACACACACACACACACACACACAGTAGGTGTTTGCATGGACTTCCATTTATTTTTGTTGGTTCCCATGGAGACGGAAACCTCAGCAGGTAATTGGCCGACTGTTTCACCATCAGCAGGAAAAGTTGAAACTTGTCTGGATCGTTTCCTGGTTTCATCTTCAGGAATGTGATCAGCAGAATTTCCTGGAAACGGACCCGGATGTTTCAGGGACGCTTTTCAAACCAGAAACCGTTGCTATGGAAACAGGACACAAACCCTGTAACGGGTTTAACTCTGTGCTGCTGCAGCATCCCTTCCTGAAACCTCCAGAAGTCTGAACCCGGTTCTAACTAGGTCGTGTTGTGAACAGAACCAGGAAACCAGCTGCTGCTGGGACGACCTTCACTGACCTTTCTCCTTGGCGACCTTGGCGTAGATCCCGACGGCGATCAGGACGGCACTGACAACCTGCAGGGTCACACAGAGAGGTTCTGGTCAGGAACTGGACCTCAGAATTCTGCTGGTTCAGACACACAATTCTGGACTGGACCGACTGGTTCTGGTTGGCAGATGAAAACTTCACAGGTCAAAGTTCAGCTTTAACTACTAAACAGCCACCAGGAGGAGAGAGCGGCTGCACCGCGTTCCGCGGGAAAACATTCAACTTGGTTCTGAAGCGCAGTCTGAAGGTTCTGGAGGTTCTGTTTTACTGGACCAGAACAAATCAAACCTCCAGCGGCTGTTCTCCCGTTAATCCATCAGTTTGTGACCTAGAACTTTCAGTCCTCTGACCGGCCGTCACGAGTTCTGGTCCCGACCCGGTGACCTTTACCACATCTCTCTCCATCCTGACTTCCTGTCGCCTCACTGACATACAGGAAAAACAAAACAACTTCCTCCTTCCAGCTGACATCTGGACCGGACCGGACCGGCTCGGACTTACCCAGAAACAGTAGCAGAAGAAGAACAAGGTGTACTTGACGCCGCGGTATCCTCTCATGGTTTCTGTCAGGAACATGCTGCTGGTTCCTGATCGGCAGCGAGGCTTGTGTCGACCTGCTGCGGCATTGCAGCTGCAGCATTCCAGCTGCAGCATTCCAGCTGCTCCTCCTCCTCCTTCACACCTCACACCTGCTCAGCCAGCCAGCACAGCGCCCCCGGCAGGCTGCATGTGGAGCAGCAGCTTAGTGTGTTTTTAAAACGTTCCGTTTTTTAGAACCTTAGGTGGGCAGAGAACCCAAAAATTAAACTAACGTAAAAAAGTATAGCAACATTTATATTTTTCAAAACGTTACTAAACTAAATGTAATTCAGTACATTTGTAATTCAATCCTCGCTGGCCTGCCTGCTGAGCTGGACCCTCTCCAATTTGCCTACAAAGCAAAGAGGTCCACAGAGGACGCTGTATCCACAGCACTTCATGCTGCCCTGACCCACTTAGAGAAGCAGGGGAGCTACGTCAGAATGCTCTTTGTGGACTTCAGCTCAGCATTTAATACTATACTTCCCCAACGTCTGGTGTCCAAGCTAGCAAACCTTGGGCTCCCATCAGCCACCTGCAGTTGGATCCTGGACTTCCTAACAGGTCGCTCCCAGAGGGTCAGACTGGGCCCCCACACCTCCACTGCTCTGAGCCTGAACACCGGGTCGCCACAGGGTTGCGTGCTCAGCCCACTTCTCTACACCCTCTACACTCATGACTGTGTCTCCAACCACCTCAGCAACAAGATCATAAAGTTTGCAGATGACACGACTGTTGTTGGTCTCATCTCAGGCGGGAAGGGGGAGCTGGAGTACAGGGATGAGGTGCAGCGGCTGTCAGAGTGGTGCAAAGTCAAGAACCTGCTCCTCAACACCTCCAAAACAAAGGAGCTGGTGATCGACTTCAGGAAGAACAAAACAGACATCCAGCCTCTCACCATCAGTGGGACCTGTGTGGAGAGGGTCCCAGTGTTCAGGTTTCTGGGCATGGAGTTGGAGGACAAGCTAACCTGGAGCACCAACACCAAGGAGCTGTTGAAGAAGGCACAGCAGAGACTGTACTTTCTGAGAATACTCAAGAAGAACTGTCTCCCCTCAGACCTGCTGCAGGCCTTCTATCACTGCTCCATAGAGAATGTGCTCATGTATGGTCTGTGTGTCTGGTACGGCAGCAGCACATCCGCGGACAAGAAGGCGCTCCAGAGGGTTGTTAGGGCAGCAGAGAGAACCATAGGCTGCCCCCTCCCCACTATGGAACAGATTTACACTTCCAGGCTCCACAAGAAAGTTTTGGACATTTTAAATGACTCTTCACACCCTGGCCATGGTCTCTTCCAGCTGCTGCCATCAGGCAAGAGATACAGAGCAATAAAAACCAGGACAAATCGCCTAAAAAACCGTTTTTACCCGATGGCAATCATGGCACTAAATTCAAAGGCATAAGAACTTCTGCTCTTGACACCACTGTGTTAAAAATGTCAATTCTGTTGCGACACCTCCAGGCGCTGCAACCATCTTCTGATGTCTATTTATTTCTCATTTTGTACTATTTATTTCTTTATCTTTGTATATTATGTATATACACATAACCTGCATCTTAACTCGAGTCGAGCAAATCTCAATCTGTAATCTGTTGATGACAATGATAATAAATCTTATCTTATCTTAAAAGTAATTAGTTGCTACCCGGCTCAGAACCTGTCCAGGTTTGTGTTGCCTCGGATGAAAAAGCTCAGCTTCAATATAAACAGTCAGGAGCAGCAATAAACCTGGCAACCTGACGGACAGAAAACTAGAGAACAAACAGTTCTGTCAGAACCAACCGGATCCAGCCTGGTCTGACGTCATATATGACGTACCGCAGAACCTCTGACTTTCTGTTCCACCAATCAGTTCTCTAATAAATGACCAGGAACATCTCAGGTAGTGACTTCCTCCATGGAACCATATCGCCCCCTGCTGTTTTCTCCAGATGCTCCGATCAGATCAAATAATCAATTTCAAGCTCAAATTGACTTAAGCTGCGTGGCAGCGGATTAAACACTAAATCCCAGCTTCACTGTGACATAGTTTGGATTATAAATAATGTTTAGTGATGACCGCAGTGAGATTCAGATGCTGCTGGCGAGGCGGGCTCCCTCTGCTGGCCAGGGAAGATTCTACATGCTGCATATAATTTACCGCAGCTGACATCTAGAACAAATAATAAATTATTTAAGGATAGATCTAAATGATAATTAAAATATAGAAATATTATTTATATAATGTAAAAAAGAAATAGCAGATTTCGGTTCTCAAAATAATGAAGAAAATAAATCACAACAATACATTTGAGCAGAAGAAATACATTTCTAATACTTACAGTAAGTAATGTACATATGTTAAAATATAACAAAGTACTTCCAGTGGTGATATATAGTATTTGTTTACTGTATGTAATGTCTCGTCCAGGTCAGAGGACAAAAAATACAAAAGGTCTGATTGTACCATTCATGAATCTCTCTGGTACATGTTGCTTGTATTGTGTTCTTACTTGTATCGGGTTGAGGGTCCAGAAATGGTACTCAAGTAAAAGTAGTGTTATCTTACAATAATGTTATTCAAGTACAAGAAAAACATATCGTGTTACTCAACAAAAATTTTCTCAAAAAGTTCTCAAATACAACCAGTTACTGCCCATCTGTGGTCATGTTCTGTTGTTTTTAGACTTTTAAATCAATTTTCTTACTGTAGCAGTAAAGTTTCACTCTTAGTTGTAAATAAAACCATTTAGGTTACACATTATGTTTGAAACAGAAGCAAAAACAAACTAAACTCCCTCTGGAAAGTTTCCAGCTAGAGGCGGAACTCAAGGGGCGGTCACTGTTCCTGGTTGAACGCCGTTGAACGTACATCCGGCGGAAGTAAATAATATTGCGCTAGCAGCGTTAGCCTCTGTCTATCGTGTTTTTTGCTGCTTGAGCTGAATCTATCAGTGTACTGGACTCTTGGGAAACAGGTGGAGAACCGAACCCGGTCAGGAAGAACGAGGTGGTTTAATTGCTGGCGGTTCCGATGAGCTAACGGAACCGAGAGGAGGATCAAGGATCTAGTTACTGCCGCGGAGGAAACAGAAGGTATCCGTGTTTATTGCCTTTTCTTTCCTTTTTTTACTGGGATAGAAATGAAAACTGCAGATACATAATCAGAATAAATAATAACCCAGCAGATGTTAAAGCAGAAACCAGGAAATTAACCCAGAAACAGGAATATTTCAGCTTCGTCCCCAGGAGGTGTTTCAGATCTACTCCCTATCCTCTGCGCCTGAGGCCGATGTTTGTAGAAGCTAGAAAGATGCCTGATTAAAACACAAGGCCGATAACTGAATTTATTATATATAAGGTGGGATTGTGTTATTTGCAGGGAAAATATTAAATTTTATTGATAATTCAGTTGTGTATTTGCAGTACTGTGAATATTCTTCCGTTCTTGCTATTTTCTGTAAGTTACAAGTTTCTGTTCATTTAACAAATTGTAGCAAGAGAGAATCCGGTTTAACACTAGGACTACCAAAGATTCCCAAAATGGGAATCTTCGTCCAGGTACCAGAGAGGGGCCAGTTTGGCCCTGTCCCTAGAGCTACCAGAGAGGGGCCAGTTTGGCCCTCCGAGAGAGGGTGTGAAGAGGCGCCTTTGTTATGTAAATAAGGCCATTACTGACGCACCACAAGAGGGGGGCAAAGCTGAACTCTGCATTCCATAAGAAGGGTCATTGAACACTTCAGGCTCAGGACAATGTTTGAGGTTCCAATGTTGTGAGTAAAATAAAATACAGTATAAAATATGAATATAAATCTAAATATAAAATATAAAGTGCAGGACTGACAGTAAAATAGAAGTCCACCCGTCTCTCCTGCACCCCAATGCATGCCTGATAAAGCACATGTGCATTCAGTGCTGCCATGTCAATCATGTTTGCCAGGTTTGCTGACCAGCTGTCACATAGTGATGGAACCTTGGTCACCCCCCGCAAGATTATGACTGAAATAAATGCCATTAGTTCTTGTGAACTAAATAGGTGAAGCAGTCACCTATTTATCCTCCACAGCACAAAAGGCTGCATGCAAATTTGCATGTGCAAAGTCTCCCAGATTTCTTTTGCTTACACTTTTTGCATGATTTTTTTGAGGTGGATCAACACAATTAATTTGGTTAGTTTATTTCTAAACTGTCATTTTATACCCTCTTAGCTTTATTTCAAAGAGAAACATTACTAATTTCTTTTAGAAAAACCTTTGCATATTTTTTGAAACAGATTGTATGTTTTGCAAACTCTATGTACATTTGGCAAAATGACCTGGATAATGCAGCACAACATCATGGATCAGCTGCAAAAAGTCACATCTCTCCAAAAACACTTCATGTATGCTTCAAAACTAAACTGACTAGTCGTAGGTATCATAGATACCCACCCCCAACATGGACTATTCACATCCCTACCTTCTGGCCTGACGGTCAACGACCACATGTACAATAGAACAATAGAAGAATAGAAGAATGGATGAATGGAGGCTAATTTGAGCCATCAGAGTCGTCAGTTTGGACAGGGTCTTGTGGCCCTGTTTCAGCCAGTCTGGGGAGAAATCGAAAACCTGGCCCTCTCCTAGTGCTAATCAATTTAAATTTCATGTTATTTCTTTATTTTATTTTATCTACAACTTCAAGTTGTAGATAGTCTCTATGCTGCAAAAGCGAAGTAATTTCCCTGCTTATATAATATAAAGATTATATATATGTTATATTTAGCTTAGTTTTATTTTAGCAAAAAAGCACAATGAATTATTTTTAATATTTTAAATGGAGATTTAGAAATTTTACAGACAGGTACCAGATGTATTTGTGTCTAAGTCAAGAGGTCAAGAGGCTTCTTAGTTTGCAAGAAGCAGGATGGAGAAGAGTATACAGAAGATATACAAAAAAAATATACAAAAGAACAACTGTTATTTGTTTGAATGCTTTTTATTTTTGTCATTAATAACAATAAAAAAAATACAAGAAATAAAACAATTCCGCAATTATTTGCAATAGGCACAGTGGCATTTCAGCCCTCATTCTGTGCACTGTCTGCACTGTCGGCACACATCTGGCACTGCCAGTTCATGGGCTTGCTGCATTTGCCACATGCGTATTTGAAGCAGTCAACGCATCTCCTATTTGTACTATTTTTAATGCATCGACGGTTGATTTGGCACTTCGCCCTTTTGCCTGGGCTGGGTGTGGCAGATTGTTGGCAAAGCAGTTGCTCCTTGCACGCCTTCTTCTCACTCACATGAGAGTTAGCCAACTCTTTTGCGAGCTCCACCAGGAAGTCCACCCGTCTCTCCTGCACCCCAGTGCATGCCTGATACAGCACATGCGCATTCAGTGCTGCCATGTCAATCATGTTGTAGAACACGGCAACTGGCCACCTCTGTGTTCCTGCACGCACGCTGTACTCCCGCACCATTTTGTCCATCACATCCACACCGCACTTTGCTTTGTTATATTGTTTGATGGTGTTTGGCTTTCTTCTGGTGGTATCCTCAGTCTCAACCACGCTGTGCATGCTGCTGAGAATGTAAACGACCTTCTTCCTTTTGGGCACATACACAGTCAGCGTGGCATCAGAGGTTGAAAACACCTGAGTGGTGAATTCAGTGCGATCCTTACGTTTAGTGGATTGTGGAATTTCCCTGCGACACTTGTTGACTGTGCCGAGGATGGTGGTTTTCCGGCTACGCAGTCGTTGCGCAAGTGACAGTGATGTGAAGAAATTGTCCGTGGTTACAGTTCTGCCCTTGTCCATGAACGGTTCCATCAGCCTCATCACTACAGTCTCGGACAGTCTCTCCCCGCTGGGACGACTGGGGTCCTTGCCAAGATATGGGAAGACATTGCAGATGTACTTTGATTTCAAGTCGCAAGCCACCCAAAACTTGATGCCAAACTTGTCCGGTTTTGTTGCTATGTATTGAAGGAAACAGCAGCGGGTTTTAGTGGGGAAAAGCTGTTCATCAACAGTGATGTGTCGACCAGGGTTGTAGGATGAATTCTGCATAAGTAATTCCAAAGCCTCTTCAGCATTCATCAGCTTCTGTGTCCTCTTCGCCATCTTGATTCTTGCAAACTAAAAAGCTGAGTGAATGTCCAGATATTTATACTCCACAGCACAAAAGGCAGCATGCAAATTTGCATGTACAAAGTCTCCCAGATCTGGGAACCACCAGAAGTAGTTATTTTCAAAATTTCTATCCTGTTCCAAGGACAATCAGCGTGAAAGTTGATGTAGTGAGTTTGGCTCTCCTCCCCCCTGCTCATCTACAGGGATGCTAATTAGACCATTCAGAGTCGTCAGTTTGGCCACATTTGGATGCTAATAACCCAGTTTGGCCCTCTCTCGGTAGCTCTAAGAAGATACCCAATCTGGCCCCTCTTGGTAGAGATAGGAATTTCTCAAAATCCTGGTAATCCTAGTGTTAAAAGATGGCTTTAGTACTATCTGGGGAAACGGCTGCCGTACGTAGGTTCCCATCATACTAAGTCACAATTTTACGGCAGAGACTTTAAAATAAGATAATATAAATATCAACAGCAGAGGCCACAAGTTTACATACAGCCAATAAAAAACGCATGCACCTTTTTCCCTCCCCGCCTGAAGTGAAATCAGATCAAACGTCTCTTGTTTCAGCTATAAGGAGCAAAATGTTTGGGACTCCTGACTCCATCCATGATGTTTTTAAAGAGGGCTAAATAAAAGAAGCAGGACTGTAATTAGTTTTATAAAAATGAATGACTGTCAAACATGGATATAAACATAAATACAAAAAACACAAATAATTCAGACTAACTTTTAGTTTGTTTGCTTTCTTTTCTAAAGCTTCATTGTGTAACTTTTTCATTTAAAGTGTTTTCACAAATATGAAAAGTGTCATCACTTTCTGACAGTATCATATGGGACAGGTAATATGTGGGGGAAAAAATTGTTGGCTGTCAATCAATCTCATGTATGCGCTGCTAAATGTGCTAGGACGAGAAACAATTTACCCGTCCAGGAAAACAGTTTATCCTCCGTCATCAGTGGCTATGCTAACAAGCTGTAGCATTCATGACGGGCTCTGTTGTAGTGAACCAGCTGTAGCATAGCTTAGAGAAGAGAGAGAGGGGGTGGGGGTGAGCAGCATGTACATGTGAGTTATTAACAGCGCTAAGGCCCTCCTGGTCCTGGTTGGTATTTCTGCAGTTAGCACTGGGAGGAGGCAGGCGAGTTTGATTTCCTGTCAGTGTCCTCTTCAGAAGCTGGAGCAGCGAAATCCTTTCTGCCATTTTTTTCTCTCCCATCCAGGGTCTTTTGTGTCCCTTATATGAAAGTAGGCTGACAGGAAAGGGGGAAGGAGAGGGAGGAAGACATGCAGTAAATGTCTCCGGTTCCGGGAATGGAACCCGCGACAGCCGCGTCGAGGACTCAAGGCCTCCAAACGTGGGTCGCGCTAACCTTTCTGCCAATTAAAGAGCAAATGTTATTAGACACTACAGTACCCACAACTAAATAATTAGAAATCTGCAGCATGACTACATTGTCCTACATGATCCAAAAATGAGACACTGCTCCCACAGAGCCTGCAGCGCCTTCAAAATAAAAGCATGTTTTTAAATATGAAAGCAACATATTCAGATTAATGAGTATAAAAATTACTTGTTGCTTATTTGGTTTGTAATTTCCATATTGGCTGTTTGAGGGAAAATAACGGACTGGATTCTCCTGACATTCCTTCATTTTGAGCTTATTGTTGCCACTAGTGATAAAACAGGCTCACCTCATCACTGTAAAACATTCCTTATAAATATTTCTACCTGGCTTGTTTGTTGAACTTTTTGACATTTTGTACTTTCCACAGGATCCTGTTAACAAGAAGAACTTCCTGTGTCTGAACATCAACTTCCTGTGTTTTAAAATGATCTAAGAAGGAAAAATCCCATCTCAGGTCTTTATGTTCACTAATTTACTTAATAAATGTTCAGAATTAGATGCAACTTTGAGGAATTAAGACAACTGAAAAAAAGAATAATAAAATTATTTCCCCCCAGAATTCTGACTTTAGTCTTATAATTCAGATTTTTTTTCAGAGTTTTGACATTAAAATATCAAAAAAACTTAAACTGAAATATTCTGAGATAGAAATCAAAATTTTAAGATTAAAGCCAGAATTCAGAACAAAAGCCTAAATTCTTTTTTAGTCCTTTTGTGTATATAACAGCAGATTATTGTTTCTGTGATCTGCAGTAATAAAATGTTAAGGTTGCAATTTTATTTTCTCATGTCTTGCTGTGATTCAGCTCTGAGAGACTCTACTGTTGACCCAAAGATCCCAGATGACCAGAGATGAATAAGGAACAGGAGGAACCAGAACCACAGCAGACGAGGGAGACCAAGAAGGAACCAGAAGCTCAACTCAGTGAGGAAGAAGAGGATGAAGGGTTGCTTGTAGTGAAGCAGGAGAGCAGCAGCTCTGTGGTGAGCCCTGCTGACCTGGGAAAAGTCCATATGGATCTGGAACCAGAGCAGACGATGGAGATGAAGGAGGAGCTGGAGGACATCTGCTGCTATCAGCAGGTTGTGGTGAAGGAGGAGACCGAAACCTTCATGATACCAGTCCATGACACCATGGACCCAGAACCAAACCAGAACCAGTTCTCTCCTGAAGCCCACAACGTATTCAGAGCCCAGACAGACCAGAACCCACCTGAGAGATGTTGGACGCCCAGGAGTCATGAGGACAATTCAAAGTCAAAGAGACGTAAGGCAGATGTGTCCTGTGACGTGTGTGGTAAAAGTTTCAGGCAGCACAGGTACTTGATTGCTCACCTGAGGACTCACACAGGTGAGAAGCCTTTTTCATGTCAGTCTTGTGGGAAAAGTTTCCTCAGGCAGCCGGACCTGACTCTGCACATGAAAACCCACACCGGCGAGAAGCCCTTCCAATGTCCAGTGTGTGGTAAAGGTTTCATCCAGAAAACCACCTTAAGTTACCACATGAGAACGCACACAGGAGAGAGGC
The DNA here is from genome assembly GCF_001444195.1 of Xiphophorus couchianus. Classification (NCBI taxonomy): domain Eukaryota; kingdom Metazoa; phylum Chordata; class Actinopteri; order Cyprinodontiformes; family Poeciliidae; genus Xiphophorus; species Xiphophorus couchianus. The sequence continues at coordinate 1,139,411 of NW_020963015.1, forward strand.
CATACAGCTGTGAATTTTGTGGAAAATCCTTCATACAGAGGAGTGATTTGACTTGCCACCTTAGGACTCACACAGGTGAGAAACCGTATCAGTGTGAGGTGTGTCAGAAATCTTTTGGACACAGCAGTGACTTCACTCGTCACAGGAGGACACACATGGCTGAGAAACCTTTCTCATGTGTGACCTGTGGGAGAGCCTTTAACAAGCAGTCTAAGCTGAGTTGTCACCTGAGAGTTCACGCAGGCAGTAAGACGTATTCCTGTGAGTCGTGTGATAAATCTTTCAGGCGGAGTTGTGACTTTGTGCGTCACCTGAGGACTCACACAGGAGAGAAACCATTTAACTGTGAATTGTGTGATAAATCTTTCAGACAAAATGGTGACCTGACACGTCACATGAGAACTCACACAGGTGAGAAGCCATCTTCATGTTCAGTGTGCGGTAAAAGCTTCAGTGAGTACAGCAGCATGCTCAGACATATGAGGACTCACACTGGGGAGAAACCGTACATCTGCAAAGTGTGCGGGAAGCTTTTCCGCTTCGGCGGGCATTTGACCGTTCACTTGAGAACCCACACAGGTGAGAAGCCGTGTTGCTGTAACGTGTGTGGTAAATCATTCAGTGACTGCAGCAGCATGTCCAGACACATGAGGACTCACACTGGGGAGAAGTCGTATGCTTGTGAAGTGTGTGATAAGTCTTTCAGGCAGAGGAACGATTTGGCCCGTCATCATAGAACTCACACAGGAGAGAAACCTTTCCAGTGTCTGGCTTGTGGTAAAGGTTTTGTCCAGAAAACAACCTTGAGGTATCACATGATGACCCACACTGGAGAGAAGCCTTACCCCTGTCAGCTATGCAGCAAATCCTTCAGACAGAGAAACGATCTGACCCGTCACCTTAGAACCCACACAGGAGAGAAACCATATAGCTGTGCATTATGCGACAAGCCTTTCAGACAGAGTAATGACTTGGCTCGTCACATGAAGACTCACACAGGTGAGGATCTAAGCCGTGTGGTTGATCAGTCAGATTAAGGTGGACTGATGTGTGAAGAACTGAACCTAGAGATGATCTGGAAACTTCAAGATAAAGACCATTTATTATTATTAACAGCTGAAAGTCAGTAGTGCGCAGCAGCTACTGTCGTTAGCGTAGTTGTCCTTGGTTCAATTCCTGGTCTCTGTTTCTTCTCCCTGTTTCTTGTCCACCAATGGTTCAATAACCAGAATCAAAATATCTGTAGAAGATTTGAATTTATGAACTTTCTCTTTCCACAACTGTCCTGAAATTGTCTAAGTACAGCATTTATGATTTCTAATTTCTATTTAGACGCTAGATTAATCTTTCTCCTGCCAGATACAGTACTGTGGCTTAGTTTAAAATCATTCCATTCTTTTATAAAACTCCTTTAACATCAAGAAGCTGTGGCCCAGGAGTTCAGAGATGAGACTGATCCACTTTAATGTCTCAGAATGATAGTTTTTCTAACTGGTTAAGGTCAGGAAACCAGTGTGACCAGCAGCCAGTCTGGCCAGAGGCCGACTTTACTGGGCCGGGCTCCATGTGTCTGAACAGGACCTTCTGAGGTTCAGGCTGCTGCATTTGATGTTTTTTCTGGTGTCTTCACTTTATTAATCCATGAATTAAATAAGTGCTTAACAGATAATCGTCTGATGTAATCATTTAATTTGTTGATTTAGTGTTTTTTAGATTTTAAATATGTTCATAAATACATCATCCTTTCATCAAGTTGCAATTTCCCTGAGTCAGGAACAGCTGTCAAACATTAAAGATGGATTCATATATATATATGAATACTATATATACATATATATATATATGTATATATACAGTATATATATGTATATATACGTATATATACAGTATACACACAGTTGGTGACAACAAACACTGAACATTATATACATAAGCTAAATTATGGAAAATCAGTTCATATATTAAATGTTTTTAACCATTTTATTGGCGACGTACCGACAGGAGGAGCATGCTCCCATAGAACAGCAGCCAGTTCAGTTAGTGAGAGGTTGATCAGTCCAGGTGAGGATCAGCTGCTGCTGCCTCACCTGCTGCGCTTCTGAGTATTTGAATGGGAAAATGCGAAAATTCAGCGATTTTGAAGAAAAAATCATCCAAATCGGCTAAGCTAAATACAAAATAAATATTTCATAGTACAAACCACAGGGAGAAAATAGCAAGATAAATTATTTTATCATTATATATCATTTTTTTATGATGACAGGTGAGACTCTGCTTGCCTCACCTGTCCGCACCTCACTAATGTATACAGAGTTTCCCCCAGTGTTTTATAAGCCTGGCAGCCCGCCATGCTTTACTAGCCCCCCCACCAGGCCAGTTGGTGCTTGTTTTTCTTTTTAGAAAAATTAATAATCCAAAAAATGTACTATTATTTTATTATGTATTTAATCCAGATTGCAAGCTCCTCCGTTGCTCTGAGCGTTTTGTATTCCTAAAAGATACATTGAGTTTAAGCATCTGAAGCCGGGAGAGCAGACCAGTGGCGCAAAGTGGGTATGCAGTGCATGCAACCCAGGGGCCCGCTGCACTACAGGGGGCGCAAAAATGATTTTTTTTCCTAGTCACCATTTTATGTATTTAACAGCTGTTTGTGTATGAAATGATCAATAACAGAGGAACAGCACTGACTAGGCGTCTCGCCCATACAGGCAGCTTGAGCAGCGGCCCTTCAAAGCGATGAGGCCCGTTTTTTTGATGTTTTTTTTTAATTTGTAGTAAAACCTCGACAACAGGGAGCTAAAGATGGCAGAAAAACTCTGGGGCAGAAAACTGAAGAGGGGGAGGATAAAGATGTTGGAGAGACGAAGAAAAACTTTTCAAAGTGGCTGAAAGACAGAAGGTGAGTAAAGTCAGAGTATCAACTAGAGAGTTGTAAATATTCAGGTTAGCTTAAGCTAGGCTACAATGACAGGTTGTTGTATTGAACCAAAACAGGACATGATTTATTCTGTATCGCTATAATGTCTGATAGACGCACCTATCACACACACCTTAACAATAAGTGTAATAATAATGACCAAAACAAAACACAGGAAATATTAAGGTCAGTTAAATTGTCGTTGCAGGAGCTAAATAGAACCCCGCCCCCACGAACTGACGCTGTTGTCATGGTTACCTAGAGACGGTTGATGCGCAGCCGCAGTGAGCTGCTATCAACCCGCGTCTTTTCAAAATGTCCACCGATAAAACACCGTCCTTAAAGTCAAACACAGACGGTGGTGGGAAGAAACAGACTAAACAACCACAGTGACGTTTAATAGGAGCATTAAAATAAATGTGTGTCGATATTCACTGGGTTGTTTGATATCAGACAGAATGGATCAGGAGAGGAACCGCAGACCCGTCAGAACCTAAAGAACCAGAACATCAGTCTCTTCATCCCTCAGTCATTTCCTGAGACCCAAAAATAATATAGATGGCAATTTATCGAACAAATCATACAAATAGATTAATAGTAAATCAATAAATATTGTGAAGAGATCATTAGTTAGGATTGTGTAGGAAAAATGTTGATATCTTTTATAATTCAGTGTTTTGTGGTCAATATTATTTCACCATTTTATTAATGTGGGTTGCCAGTAGTGATGGGTCCGGTGTTATGCCGAGAAACGCATGCCTGCCGAGAATTGCATGCCCTGTCGCGGGAGCGCGCATCGCTCTAAACTCTCGCATACTGATGAGAAAACGGACTGAAATCTGACCGAAGAGGAAACTTTTAAAGATATTCGTAACATTATCACGTTTCTTAACCATGGAAGCCATAAAACGGTGGATTTTATTTCGTGGATTAATTGAAATAATACGTTTTTTATACCTTTATTGAAACATATGAGTCGAACGTTTTTCAGTGTCTGATGAAAATGTTCTCCGCAGATGGTTTGAAATTCCCCGATTTTTCTTTTAACACAATGGCTTAAAGCATTACAAAGGAGAAGCCTGTTATGTAGAATATTTTATATCATCCTTTACTGTCTAGTCTATTAATGTAGGGGGGATGCATTTTAATTTCTGAGCCAGCCAATATTTGTATCCCCTGTCTATTGTCCTGTTGATATGAAACTTACAGAAGTAGCTCAGAGAACAAGTGTCATTACGTAGAAAAGGTAAAATCCCTCTTAACTCTTTATTTCTCCATGTTAGCAGGGGATGCATTTTTTGGCAAAGCCTATTATTAGCCTGCCAATATTTGCATGCCCTCTCTATTTTCCCAAAAATTATCCTATTGATATGAAACTTATTCCAGCAGTTCATAGAACAAGTGTGATTATGTAGAAAAAGTTATTTCACTCTTAACCCTTTATTTCTCCATGTTAGCAGGGGATGCATTTTACGGCAAGGCCTATCATTAGCCTGCCAATATTTGCATGCCCTCTCTATTTTTCTCAAATATCATCCTATTGATATAAAACTCATACCAGCAGTTATAGAACTACTCTGATTATGTAGAAAAGGTAAAATCCCTCTTAACTATTTATTTCTCCATGTTAGCAGGGGGATACATTTTTTGGCAGTATGGATTTTGTTCCTGCCAATATTTGCATGCCCTCTCTATTTCCCTCAAATGTTATCCTATTGATATAAAACTCATACCAGCAGTTATGGGAACAAATGTGATTATGTAGAAAATTTAATTTTTTTTATTATCGCTATTGCAAGGATACTGAAGGAAATAAATCTGACAATGCAACCTTGGTAAATGTAAAGCATGCACAAACAATTTTTATTTTGGTTTAACATAAAAATTAAATCACTTTTTTATTAATTTCAACAAAGAATATTCATAACAAAATTTTTTGGAAAACCAATTACGTCAAGGAAATTTATGCCACATGTTTAAACTGCAAATCCACTGAACTGCAGTCATTAAAGAATTAGATTGTGTCGTGAAAACTGGCATGGGGTTGTGAGATCTTTCCAGGTACACGCAGAAACCAGAAGATAAAGGCCTGAGGGAAATAAGTAATCTATGAATTGATTTAAGTATAATTATAAATGAATATATATGTGCACATATAAACACTGAATGATTTTCTGACATATACTCTTGTATTTTAATCTGTAAGGCTGATAAAAACATGATGATTATGGTTGATAATTATGTATGAGATTAACATCCATGATTGATAAGTAATAATGGATTATAGGGATGTGTTGATTTAAATGTGTTGACCCAAACATATGATGAATGTAAAAGATGATTGTGTTAAAGTGATTTAGAATGAATTAACAGAAACAGAAATGTAATGATCTAAACAGATGGAATTAAAGTGATGGGTGAGGCCCTATTCTCAGGCTGTGTCATAATGGGCGAGCTGAGCAGAAGCAGAGACTCAAGGGACTTGCAAGGAAGTACAAACAGATGGCCCTACAGAAAAGGGGAAGTTCACATGAGGTTAGCGCTGTGAGTCATACAAGGGCTGATGGTTGGGAAAGGGTGGGACTTTCCACCGACTCATCGAACATGCGAGAAGTCACGTACACCGTCTCCCTCATACACAACCATGGGCTGAGATAGTATAAAAGACGGCAGAAGGAGGAAGAGAGCGTTCTTAGTCCCCGGTGCCAAGACGACTCAACAAGAGGACGCAGAGGAAACATCAGCAGAGGACCGCACCCTGGAGCCACGGGGAAATTGAGACTTCGCGCCGCTAAGAAGGGACAAGATCCTTCAGCCCCAGCCCTGGCTCCTGATTCCACCGCCGACTCTGCCTCAACCCAACGATCTCAAACCAACCGCAACAGACTTGGAGAAAAGACAAAGATCCCAGGAGGGATGAAGAATTGGATGTTTGAAGGACAAGGACCAATTCTGCTTTGCTTCTATTCTAATGAGGATTTTTCCACACAAAGACAAAGATTCTGAACCAAGGAATTAAAGACGTTTGTTGCCAAGATCAACTGCCATCTGGGTATGAGTCGAATTGCTCCCCAAAAGCCTCTCTCAGTTTATTAGTGACACAGGTCAGGGAAGGAAGTTAGGATAATGTGGTTGGGTTATTTTGATTTAGTATTGTAATTTTTGATAATTAATCTGTATGTCACTTGCTGCTTAATAAATATATCTTTATAAAATTTTATAGAGGTTGGTGGACATTGAAATTAATTGAGTCATTGATTGTTTTAGTTTCTCCAATTAAAGTAAAATCAGTGTACATGATTCCAGTAATGTGGTGGCTTCGGACTTTCCTTTAGTGAGAGTAAAAATAACGACCCTGGGACTTGAATCTAAGTCACTAAATCTAATCTAGCTGTTTCCAAGTGCAGGTTATTTAAGAGAGAGGGCTACCGTTAACAGAAGTGGTTATTGGGACTACGCAGCTGTGAGGGCTACTCAGTTGACTGTTCCTTAACTGTAGAGGGTCATAACTTCTGGATCGAAGGTAGTTAGAGCTAGACGAGCCTCTCTCACCACCAGTTTAAACAGATTATCTCTCATAGACCTCCTGTAGGGTAAGACCCAGGTCTTAGAGATATTCCGGACCTGTTAGACAGAGAACTGGTCAGTAGTCAGCTCAGAGGAGTTGTGAGAAGTGGGCGGGGCTGACTATTGCTAGAGTAACGAACAATTGGTACAAACATAAAATCTATAAACACATTGCACAGCAGCAGTCTGTGTCGGTTTGTGGGAACTTAACGCAGCCTTGGTGGTACCACCAGTTGCATCTGTCACATGTGATCTGTAAATAAATAATACAAAATGGTCAAATAACAACATAAAGAATATTCAACATAAAGAACGTTTTTTTAGTTCCTCATCTGTTTACTGAAGGTGATATTGGGTTTTGTCAACATAAAGCTTCTTCTTAATCATCAATATATGATTGGTAGAACTTTATTTGAGGAGATGACAGCATGTTCCTGACATGTATGGAGGTAAAAAAATTCTAGCACCATAAGCATCTGTGTTTAATGTTTTACGACTGTACTTAAAAAAAAACTTAAGCAACTTCCCACTTACCTGCCTTGGGTGTTTATTGATTTTATTATGATTTTTATTATGAATAAAAAAGTGATTTAATTTTTATGTTAAACCAAAATAAAAATTGTTTGTGCATGCTTTACATTTACCAAGGTTGCATTGTCAGATTTATTTCCTTCAGTATCCTTGCAATAGCGATAATAAAAAAATTAAATTTTCTACATAATCACATTTGTTCCCATAACTGCTGGTATGAGTTTTATATCAATAGGATGATATTTGAGAAAAATAGAGAGGGCATGCAAATATTGGCAGGCTAATGACAGGCCTTGCCGTAAAATGCATCCCCTGCTAAAATGGAGAAATAAAGAGTTAAGAGTGGAATAACTTTTTCTACATAATCACACTTGTTCTATGAACTGCTGGAATAAGTTTCATATCAATAGGATAATATTTGGGAAAATAGAGAGGGCATGCAGATATTGGCAGGCTAATAATAGGCTTTGCCAAAAATTGCATCCCCTGCTAAAATGGAGAAATAAAGAGCTAAGAGGGATTTTAGCTTTTCTACATAATTACACTCATCCTCTTAGCTACTGGTATGAGTTTCATATCAATAGGATGATATTTGAGGAAAATAGAGAGGGTATGCAGATATCGGCAGGAACAAAATCCATATTGCCAAAAAATTTATCCCCTTCTAAAATGGAGAAATAAAGAGTTGAGAGTGAAACAAATAGATTAATAGTAAATCAATAAATATTGTGAAGAGATCATTAGTTAGGATTGTGTAGGAAAAATGTTGATATCTTTTATAATTCAGTGTTTTGTGGTCAATATTATTTCACCATTTTATTAATGTGGGTTGCCAGTTTGGACCAGGTTTCCCATCAAGCTATAAGAATGATAGAAAACATGCTAACAAAGAGCCTCAGACCTGCAGACACAGGAGGTTCTAGACAGGATAACAGACGAGGCTCTTTGGCTCAAATATATTAAATGATGCAATATTGCAGTTTTTTGTTTCATTGTTTTTTAATTGCCCTGTAGGCAGCAATTTATTCACATATATGTACATTTAGTATTATTGATACTTTAATTAAAAATGAGTTGTACAAGTTTACCAGGAGGAAGACCCAGGACATGCTGGAGGGACGATGTCTCTCTGCTGGCCTGGGACGCCTCAGGATTCATCTGGAGGAGCTGGAACAAGAGGCTGGGGAGGGAAGACTGGGCCTCCCTTCTGAAGCTGCCGACCCCAGATAAGAGGAAGAATATGGATGGATGGATTGTACAAGTTTATGTCATTGGGGAATGGGGGGGAGACACCGATGACATGTGCACATACACCTCAGAAAGTATGTAGTTGAGCCCCTGGGCAGGACTGGCACTTGAAAGCAGCACTCGACACCGGCCCACTACTTTGTGTGAGAAGGGAAGGGAGGCGCAGACAGCTGAGCGAAGCAGTGAGTGGATGTAAATAGATGCTCTAACTGGGATGCACTCCCCTCCCAGTGCGGCGGTGGTGATGGGGCTGAGGAGAGAGAAGAGATGCGAAAGATCTGCTGTGTCTGCCCTGAAAATTTGACCCTAGATTTCACTACAACACCACATCTACTTTTAATTCCTGGCATTTTAGGTACACGAGATTAGATCAGGCTGTTCCTGGTTTATCAAGGAGGGAGTTTACGGAGGCTGCAAGAAAAGCAGGCGCAGGAATACTCCACCCATGACATCATCGACTTTTGCAAGTTCAATTTCTACCCAGCTTGGGGTTCTAGCTGGTTATGATTACTCCAGAAAAACTGTTTTTGAAATTAGCTATTAAAATCTTCAGGTAAAAACATTCTTATGTGCAAATTGATTAGGAATCAATAGAAGATTCTGATGTCTTTCTCCACAGTTATAGAGACGACGGTAGAATTTCTATGTCAAAAATATTGCATTTCCTCTTTTCAAGTACATTTGTGAGAAAGGTGATGACCAGTGAGGCATTTCTTATAAACTCGAATTTGAATGTATGTTACTATTTAAAAGAATTTAAACTCAGACTGAGATGATGTCCAGACATTCTGCTGGTAACATCTGTCCTTCTGAAAAACGTCCCCTGACATGATACACAGCAGATTTATTGAGGACGACTTTGCAGGAATCATAAGAGTCTCTTTGTGTCGACTGTGTCCCCCTGTCCTGCAAACTGCTGCCACTCTGCATCCTGTCTCTGCATCCTGTCTCTTCTCCTGTCTCTGCTCCACTGAGCCCAGAACTCTCTGCACCACAGAGGGTTTCAGGGGGAAAAGGCTCTAACTGCTGTTTTGTGTGTTGATGTTGCAGTTTGTCCACCTGATCAGTAACAATGTGAAGCTACAATAGTTTTTACTAAAATTTTGTGTTGGGCTTGTGGAATTTCCTGTATACAATGTCACTTAAGCAAAACTCTTGGGAATTTTAGAAATTTGTCAAGCTGCTACTAAAAACCTAAATCTAATTTATTGAGCTTTTAAGTGACCATCCATCACACAATACTGTGTAAGTGTGAAGTGGAAAGAAAATTTGATTTTCAAATTTACATGAAAAAAATATTTTAAAATGTTTGCATGCATTTGTTGTCAGGCCCTCTGAGATATTAGAACCTGCAGTATCTAATTATAATGAATTATAATTGTACAAATTTACACAAATGGAGACTGATATTTTTGTCCATTCTTTGTGAAATAACTCATTTTCTGTTGTATTAATTTTCATATCCTGAGTTAGATTTCTGTCTGTACTTTGAGTAGGCCATTCTCACTGAATAATATGCTTTGATCTAAACCATTCCATACCTCTGGCTTTATGTTTAGGGTTGTTGTTCTGCTGAAACGTGAACCTTCATTCCCAACTTCATGTCTTTTGTGCCCTCTAACATGTTTTATTTCAGGATTGACCCGTTTCTCTAACCCTGTTAAAGAAAGAACCTCCACTGCATTCTGGGTAGTGTAGTAACAGTTCAGTTTTTATCCTCATGTAAGCTCCTTGTTTTTTCTTCTCACACTTCTATAAAAGTCAGGTTTGTGAAGATTCTCATAAATCGCATGAAAAAGTTGATAAAATAGTTAAATAAGCTTCTGAGGCCGTTTCTAAGCAGATTAACGGAAATAAGTTGTTTTTACCTCTTTGACGACGTTCTCCGCCTCCTCTGAGTTGAATGAACCCTGAAAAACATCCCAGAACATCAGCAGTAAACCAACAGGCCGAGCAGTCGGACAACAGCTGGAAAAAATCAGATACTTCCAGTAAAACCTTACTGGCGCTGCTGGGAGCGGCTATGTTAGCCGGTTAGCTTCCAGCTAACTCCTCCCTTCTAACATCCGCAAACCAAAGTAAACTACCGGCTCCGACACCAACCTCGCTGCCGTGCTGATACTCTTCCATCCCGGCGAGCTGTCCCCGCTTCAAGCCGCCTTTCGACTCAGTTAACTGGAAGAAAACTGGGAGACGAACCGGTTTACTGGGAGAAACAGCGGAGTCTGAGAGAGGTCCCAAGATGGCGGAGTGAGAGCTGTTGTTTTTGCAGGCTCTAGTATACAGTTATTGTTTAGCCTAGATTTAATCCAAATTTTGTGCTTTAGCCCCTGTTTTAAAACATCGTAGGTTTTTTTATTCTTAGTTTAACAACTTTTTGAAACCATTTCAGCCTTCTTATTCATTTTTGCCGTCTGGGAATTTATCTACGGAGGTCAGCATGTCAGACTACAACCGGTCGGCTCTCCAAGAGGCTTGAGACGAAGATATTATTGAAGACATTGAGTTGGTCGGGGCCACGTCTGATCCTTCTGGTAAAGAACAGAAGGTGAACTGGGATCACACACCTATTAAAAACAAAAGCAAGAAGAAAATGAAGCTACAAGAGTCTGAATGTAACGAGGACACAGCGAACGCCATCCTCCGTGCGATAGGAGAACTTAACACAAAGATGGACAATCAGACTGAAATTTTAAAAAGCATTGACAAACGCATAGAAGCTAATCCTGTCGCCATTGAGGTAAATAAGAAAGGCATATCAGAGCTCCAAGCTACGGTTAACCTTCTCAAAAAAGAAAACGCAGCGCTGAGGATCCTGTGAAGACCAGGCTCGTTACAAGAGACGCTGGAACCTGAGGGTGACCGGACTGGACCGGACCAGACTGCCCGGGAAAGACGACGAGGACGTACGGGAATCCATCATCGGGATCCTCACTAGGATCATTCCTGTCTCCGTGGATCGGCTGCGAGATACAGTCGACACCGTTCACAGATTGGGGAACAAAGCTGGAGCCGCTTCGGCCAACAACCGACCCAGAGCCTCATCATTCAGTTCGGGATGCGAACCCTGCGGGATGAGGTCTGGAGGAAATCCAAAGAGGCTAAAGGTTGTAAAGAAATGCACATCAGCTTCAAGGAGGACTTTTCTAAGGAGGACAGGCTCCCAGGGCCAAACTGTGGCCCCTGGTTCAGGGAGCCAGGATCCCAGGGCCAAACTGTGGCCCCTGGTTCAGGGAGCCAGGATCCCAGGGCCAAACTGTGGCCCCTGGTTCAGGGAGCCAGGATCCCAGGGCCAAACTGTGGCCCCTGGTTCAGGGAGCAGAGAGAGGCAAACGCGCATACCTGAAGGAAGGTTTCGCCCTGATCGATAATCGAAGAGTGGACCCTGACTAATTACACCGCCATGTTCCTTTACTCCCACTGGTACGGTATATTATGTCTGTATTTGTTTAAAGGGCTATTGCACTATTTCATATAGCTGTTATTGGCTGTTCTCTCATTCCTGCTCATCGGTCCTGAGTTTAGTTTTTGCACAACTACTGTGTTTATTTCATGTTATCTTTACTTTCACTTAATACTAGGGGTTTAAAAAATAAAGTCAAACATAAGGCTACTTTTCTTTATTGCAAGGAGCAAAAGGCTAATTGTTTTTTTCTGCAGGAAACTCACTCATCAAGTGAGGAGGCCAAATTCTGGAAACTTCAATGGGGTGATCAAATTTATTTTAGTCATGGTTCGTCGCATTCAGCTGGGGTCATGATTCCAGAAGAATCATTAATCATCTTTTTTTTTCCTGTCCCTTTTCTTTTAAACTATGGAGAGACATTAAAAACTGGTTGTCCCTTAAAATTGAAGACATCCCAGAGATAACCATCACCCACATATTATACTATGTTGATGGCCTTAATAGTCAAATATCTGACATGGTAAATATTGTCTTCTTGCTTGTTAAATATCATATACTCTGCTGTAAATGCAGAGGTTCTACACCTTGTTTTGATTTTTTTCTTAACCAATTTAAATTGTATTATACCTCATTGAAACATTTGAAATCTATTTCTGCAAAAAAAGTAACTGCCAGTATCTCTACTTTTCTTTTGTTTTAAAATCTTGCTCTATTATTATTCATTTGCCTTACTGTTTGTGCTTGTCTTTAGTCTTAGCTCCATGTTTTTTGTTTATTTTTTCTACCTATGTTGCAATGTTCGTATACCTCAACAAGTCTTTGTATACTGTTTGTTTAATAAAAAAAAAAAAAAAAAAAGAAAAAAAAAAAAAACAGCGGAGTCTGGTCCAGACTTCCGGACAGCTGAGAGGAGGCGCTGCTGCCACCTGCTGGTGACTCCGAGGAACAACAACAACTTTTCAAATAGAAATCATTTTTCTATTAACAGTAAAAATGGAATAAAACATGAAGTTTCATTCCATTAAAAAATATTTTTCATAAATAATTATCTCTAAATTAGCGGTTCGTTATTTCTTTACTGTCTGACCCAAACATGTTTCTGTAATTTTTCTATTTTTCACTTCGTATTTTAATAATTTCTACATGTACAGAAAATCATAAAGATGCAGCAACATAATCTGATTGTATAATAAAATAAAAAAGCAAGAAAAGAAAATTGTAATATTGCATATTTTAACATTACAATAAAATTAATCTAAAAAACTTAGAGTGAAAATATTTTTAAATCCAACCAAATTAACTGTAATATATCAATTATTTAAAATCCTAGGGAATAAGATGTGTAAAATAAAATGAAATTGAATTTAACAAAAATATTAAATCTTGATTAAGTTAAAGCCTATAAATAATGTAAGAAAAAAATCTAATAAAACAAAAGTAAACTAAGCTACATTGTATATTAAAAACTTTCTTTATTTCAAATATTTTGTGAAATAAAATAATCTGTATAATTGAATACTTTAATTATTCAACTCCAATCTGTGAACAAATTTGTGATATTTTCTCATCTTCCATCAACTATTTTACTGATAACTGTTTAAAGTCTGGTTGTGTTTAAAATACATTTTTTCAGTTTTCATCTCTTCCTCCATGTCTTTAACATCCAGGTTTTATTTTCAATAAACCGATAAAGCAGGAAAGTGTTGATGTTCAGGAAAAATAAACATTCAGCTTCATATCAAAACCTTTTACTGTCAATAAAACATCTAATATAGAAAAATAGACGTTTTTCAAAAGAGTGAGCTGACTGATGATGTCATCAGCCTCTGTGACATCATCAGTCACAGAGGCTGATGACATCATCAGTCACAGAGGCTCTATATGACTGGCAGGCAGAACTTCTCCTTCACTCTGCATCTCAAATCGGTTGGATCAGGTCGGCATTGTGACGAATCGCTTCGTACAATTAGGAAAGAGACTTCGAAAGAGAAACAAATTCTCAGGAATTTCTAGTATTTCTAAGGATCACTTCAGAAATACCACATCATGTTCTTCCACATTGGTTTCGGACTTGGATATATAATTACTACTGCAGTGAAGAAGTTCAGCAGCTGGTACGCTGCTGATGCTGATTTAGAGGAGAACAGCAGTAAAATGGAAACGCCAGAAGACTGCTTGGCTTTCACTGTTCCTGCTGACTCTTCTGTTGAAGAGCATAATATAAGTAAGAGCAGCGAACCCATCCCTTCCACCTTTGGGAACAGAAACGGATGTTCTGGATTTGAAGAACATCCTGAAGATGAAGTTTGTGCTAAAGAAATTAGCACAACGAAGAACGAACATGGCACTGCGGACAGCAGCTGCAACGTGGGAACGACGGGAGATTTAATGGAAACCAGTAACTGTGAAGCAGCGAGTGTTTTGGTCAGCTCAGATCTGGCTGAGGAACATTTGGCAGATCGTTGCTACCAAGACAAGTTTTCCAACTCGTTCGACAACAGCTGGATGAATGCCGCCATCCACAGCATCCTGAACCTCAGGGAAGCCAGAAAGTTTGTGGATGAGGATCCTGAGAAGATCTCTGGAGCTTTTTCAGCAACTCCATCACGCGCCAGTTTTCTCCATACAGGCATGGACAATTTAGGGAAACTTTTTATCTCAGAGGAAATCAAAGCAGTTCTGACAGAGATTAGTGAGAATGAACCAAATATGGGCTCAGGAAACAGGAACAAGTTAAAAGACTTTCTGAGGGTTATGTTAGACCTGTTGAATCAGAGAGGGATTGAAACCGCGTGCATCTTATACAGTAATAACAGCTGCGAAGAAAGTGCTGAAATGCCAGCCATCTTGGATTTTGGTCCCATCATCACCCTGCGAGTCACAAATCCTGTGGACACCACCGCTTCTCTCCTGAACAACTGGATTTATTTGGCTTCAGGAAAGGATTGTTCTCTGTCCTCATCCAGCTCAGCGACAAACGTCTTCCTCCATGACACTGACGTGATAACCTTGCATCTGCCATGGTTCGGCGGTTGGGCGGACTCACCACACACCGTGATTCCTAGTACAACCATTAGCATCCCCATAAAAACTGGAACTCAGTTGTACCGTCTATCGTCAGTCATTTGTCTGGACAAGCTGAGTTCTCAGGCTGACGGTTTTTACACCTATCTGGTGTATGAAGACCTGCTGTTTAAGGCTGTAAATGACAAGGTCACAACCCCAGAAGCAAACAGTGTGTTCGACATTTGGCAGAACGGGTTCATGTACGTCTATGAGAAGTTTTCGGAAGGTCAGGACGGACTCAGAGATGAGCTCACAGGTAGCTCTCAGGAGAGGAGCTGTGGCCCTGAAAATGCAGCTGATATGTGGACGATGAATAGATATTGTGGCGGGTCGACACCTTCGAGTCAGCCAGACAATCTGTTGGAAAAAACCTCCACAGCGAGCAGTGAGAGCACCGGCGCTGAGGCTGAAGACACAGTCAGGGAAAGCACAGCCAGTACGCCGAGTCCCCATGCACTGAACCAGGAACATCCAACAAACGGTGATCTTGATCCAGTCATTTACGTTTGCCAGTATTTCAACCTCAGATGGGCAAATGTCACAATGCACAGCATTATGAACCTGAAAGTTATCAAGAAGTACATGGCTCAGTATCTGGCTCAGCAGGCCTGTGAAGCATCATCAAGATATCCATCTGGTGCCTCCAGGTACGACCCAGAGCAAGAAGATTTTCCAAGGACCCGAAAGTCATGCAGTGTTCAGCAGTTTGACATCACAAAGTGCATGAAGTTTGTGAGCAAAAAGACTGAATTTGCAGCGTTATATACCGTTAATCCAGGTCGGAAGGTTGAGATCTCTTTTTTATTGAA
Organism: Xiphophorus couchianus; assembly: GCF_001444195.1. Lineage (NCBI taxonomy): Eukaryota > Metazoa > Chordata > Actinopteri > Cyprinodontiformes > Poeciliidae > Xiphophorus > Xiphophorus couchianus. The sequence continues at coordinate 1,154,955 of NW_020963015.1, forward strand.
TGTTGTTTTGGTCTGGTTAAAAATGAATGCTGTCAAAGTAAGCTGCAAAATGCAGCAGTTTATGACTTGTGCAGACTGTGAGATAGATGAACTGGTCTCTACAAAGATAGGCGTCCTGATTAATTTGAAAAACACAAGACCAAATGACACCACAGCATCTCTCTTTGAACGGCATCTTCAGCAAGCGAGTTCTCTGGAGAAATGCTGCAGCTCTTGTAGAATAGAGAACATCTGCATCCTCGACACAACAGATGTGATCTGCATGTACCTGCATCGACAGCTCAGTGATGAAGACGGCGGACTGCTTCTGACTCCCAGTGCAACCATTGAAGCTCCGTTAGAAATGGGAACCCAATTGTTCTGTCTATCCTCGGTCATCTGCTGTGAAATCCAAAATTTCCGGATGTACAATTTTTATACATATGTGATATGTGGACAAGCGGTATATAAAATTGAAGATGGAATGGTAACTGATGCAGATGAGGGCTGTGTAGAAGACATGAAGAGAAGAGGATTCATCTACTTCTACGATAAGTACGCAGAAGGAGAGGAGAGATTTAGCTTTCAGGAAAACAATTTCAAGTCTGGAACTGAACAAACTAAACCAAAGGTGGTGAACTATAGATACAAAGGTAAGGAAAGTTACCGAAAAAGAAAAAATTTAGTCAACCTTTGTGAAAAACTGTGCACGATTTATTTCTTATTTCGGATGTTTTGTTATTTTTTGTTGCCTTCATTTACTTCTACTACATTCTTTGACTTTTCGTTCAGTGAGTATGATTGGATGGCCTTTGGTTTAGCCATCATTTACATTATTTCGCTGATCATACCAGAACCACCAAAAAAAAAAAAAAGGTGAAAAAGTGAGCCCAAATGAAATCAGCAGCTGTTCTTGAACCCTTTGGAGTACATGCAAAAGCTTGGACTCTTTATGAAGATGTCAAGCTAGCTTTTATTTCTGCAGTCAAATAATTACTTCTACTATATTCTTAGCCTTTTCTCTCAATATGTTTGTTTAGTTTGTCCTTTCTTGTGCTGTCATTGGCTTTATTACTGTATTTGTCATGATGTGGTGGAAGGCGGTGAGGGAAGCGCAGCAGTTGAAATGAAATGACGATTTAATGGTGAGAAATATCCAAAACAGTCTGAAGCACAAGCCAATCAATCCACAACCAGGCAGCACGGCTGAGCGGAAGCAAAGGCTCAACGCCGGTAGCAACTGGGGATATGAAGGACGAAGAGACTAGAGCCACAGACGTGCGACAGACAACACTGTTTAGACAAGGAACAAAGAACACAGGTGGGGTTAAATACACAAAGGGTAATCACAGAAACGAGACACACCTGGGAACAATCAAGGGGAGACAAGACAACACGGAGACTCAGAGACAGAAACTCAAAAATAAATGCACAGAAAACACAAATCTTGACAGTATTAAAGTTAGTATTAAACTAAGCACCGACATCTTCTGCAACTGGTGCGTAAACTTTATCAGTTGTACTGGTTCTCTGTGGGGGCTCCGGCTGCCCCAAAAATCTAGAGACTTTTACGTTAGGTTGAGTTGCAGTGGAGCAGTTTGCAGTGCAAGGCGGCAGGGATGAAGTTCAGTGCCTCCAAATCCGAGGGTTTTGTGCCGGAAAGGGTAGAGTTCCTTTTCCATGTCAGGGGTGTGGGGTGTCCTGCCCCAAGCAGAGGAGTTAAAGTATCTGGGGATCTTGTTCACGAATGAGGAAAGAAGGGAGAGGGAGATGGACAGACTGGATGCAAGTCTGACTCTTAACAAAATGATAGAAAACTTGGATTTAATCACACCCTGAACTCAGTGGCGCAAAAAGTGGGTATGCACTGCATGCAACGAGTAGGGGCGCTGCACTACAGGGGGCGCAAAAACAATGGGGGGGAATATTTTTTCCTAGTCAGCATTTTATGTACACTGCTCAAAAAAATAAAGGGAACACTCAAATAACACATCCTAGATCTGAATGAAAGAAATATTCTCATTGAATACTTTGTTCTGTACAAAGTTGAATGTGCTGATAACAAAATCACACAAAAATCATCAATGGAAATCAAATTTATTAACCAATGTATGACCTCCCTACAACGCCTGGGCATGCTCCTGATGAGGTGGCGGATGGTCTCAGGAGACCATCCGCCACCTTTAGTCCCAGACCTGGACTAAAGCATCCGCCAACTCCTGGACAGTCTGTGGTGCAACGTGACGTTGGTGGATGGAGCGAGACATGATGTCCCAGATGTGCTCAATCAGATTCAGGTCTGGGGAACGGGCTGGCCAGTCCATAGCTTCAATGCCTTCATCTTGCAGGAACTGCTGACACACTCCAGCCACATGAGGTCTAGCATTGTCCTGCATTAGGAGGGACCCAGGGCCAACCGCACCAGCATATGGTCTCACAAGGGGTCTGAGGATCTCATCTTGGTACCTAATGGCAGTCAGGCTACCTCTGGTGAGCACATGGAGGGCTGTGCGGCCCTCCAAAGAAATGCCACCCCACACCATTACTGACCCACTGCCAAACCGGTCACGCTGAAGGATGTTGCAGGCAGCAGACCGCTCTCCACGGCGTCTCCAGACTCTGTCACGTCTGTCACATGTGCTCAGTGTGAACCTGCTTTCATCTGTGAAGAGCACAAGGCGCCAGTGGCGAATTTGCCAATCCTGGTGTTCTCTGGCAAATGCCAAGCGTCCTGCACGGTGTTGGGCTGTGAGCACAACCCCAATCTGTGGACGTCGGGCCCTCATACCATCCTCATGGAGTCGGTTTCTAACCGTTTGTGCAGACACATGCACATTTGTGGCCTGCTGGAGGTCATTTTGCAGGGCTCTGGCAGTGCTCCTCCTGTTCCTTCTTGCACAAAGGCGGAGGTAGTGGTCCTGCTGCTGGGTTGTTGCCCTCCTACGGCCTCCTCCACGTCTCCTGGTGTACTGGCCTGTCTCCTGGTAGCGCCTCCAGCCTCTGGACACTACGCTGACAGACACAGCAAACCTTCTTGCCACAGCTCGCATTGATGTGCCATCCTGGATGAGCTGCACTACCTGAGCCACTTGTGTGGGTTGTGGAGTCCGTCTCATGCTACCACGAGTGTGAAAGCACCACCAATATTCAAAACTGACCAAAACATCAGCCAGACAGCATAGGTACTGAGAAGTGGTCTGTGGTCCCAACTGCAGAACCACTCCTTTATTGAGTGTGTCTTGCTAATTGCCAATAATTTCCACCTGTTGTCTATTCCATTTGCACAACAGCAGGTGAAATTGATTGTCAATCAGTGTTGCTTCCTAAGTAGACAGTTTGATTTCACAGAAGTTTGATTTACTTGGAGTTATATTGTGTTGTTTAAGTGTTCCATTTATTTTTTTGAGCAGTGTATTTAACAGCTGTTTGTGTATGAAATGATCAATAACAGAGGAACAGCACTGACTAGGCGTCTCGCCCATACAGGCAGCTTGAGCAGCGGCCCTTCAAAGCGATGAGGCCCGTTTTTTTGATGTTTTTTTTTAATTTGTAGTAAAACCTCGACAACAGGGAGCTAAAGATGGCAGAAAAACTCTGGGGCAGAAAACTGAAGAGGGGGAGGATAAAGATGTTGGAGAGACGAAGAAAAACTTTTCAAAGTGGCTGAAAGACAGAAGGTGAGTAAAGTCAGAGTATCAACTAGAGAGTTGTAAATATTCAGGTTAGCTTAAGCTAGGCTACAATGACAGGTTGTTGTATTGAACCAAAACAGGACATGATTTATTCTGTATCGCTATAATGTCTGATAGACGCACCTATCACACACACCTTAACAATAAGTGTAATAATAATGACCAAAACAAAACACAGGAAATATTAAGGTCAGTTAAATTGTCGTTGCAGGAGCTAAATAGAACCCCGCCCCCACGAACTGACGCTGTTGTCATGGTTACCTAGAGACGGTTGATGCGCAGCCGCAGTGAGCTGCTATCAACCCGCGTCTTTTCAAAATGTCCACCGATAAAACACCGTCCTTAAAGTCAAACACAGACGGTGGTGGGAAGAAACAGACTAAACAACCACAGTGACGTTTAATAGGAGCATTAAAATAAATGTGTGTCGATATTCACTGGGTTGTTTGATATCAGACAGAATGGATCAGGAGAGGAACCGCAGACCCGTCAGAACCTAAAGAACCAGAACATCAGTCTCTTCATCCCTCAGTCATTTCCTGAGACCCAAAAATAATATAGATGGCAATTTATCGAACAAATCATACAAATAGATTAATAGTAAATCAATAAATATTGTGAAGAGATCATTAGTTAGGATTGTGTAGGAAAAATGTTGATATCTTTTATAATTCAGTGTTTTGTGGTCAATATTATTTCACCATTTTATTAATGTGGGTTTATTTCTCCATGTTAGCAGGGGATGCATTTTACGGCAAGGCCTGTCATTAGCCTGCCAATATTTGCATGCCCTCTCTATTTTTCTCAAATATCATCCTATTGATATAAAACTCATACCAGCAGTTATGGGAACAAATGTGATTATGTAGAAAATTTAATTTTTTTATTATCGCTATTGCAAGGATACTGAAGGAAATAAATCTGACAATGCAACCTTGGTAAATGTAAAGCATGCACAAACAATTTTTATTTTGGTTTAACATAAAAATTAAATCACTTTTTTATTCATAATAAAAATCATAATAAAATCAATAAACACCCAAGGCAGGTAAGTGGGAAGTTGCTTAAGTTTTTTTTTAAGTACAGTCGTAAAACATTAAACACAGATGCTTATGGTGCTAGAATTTTTTTACCTCCATACATGTCAGGAACATGCTGTCATCTCCTCAAATAAAGTTCTACCAATCATATATTGATGATTAAGAAGAAGCTTTATGTTGACAAAACCCAATATCACCTTCAGTAAACAGATGAGGAACTAAAAAAACGTTCTTTATGTTGAATATTCTTTATGTTGTTATTTGACCATTTTGTATTATTTATTTACAGATCACATGTGACAGATGCAACTGGTGGTACCACCAAGGCTGCGTTAAGTTCCCACAAACCGACACAGACTGCTGCTGTGCAATGTGTTTATAGATTTTATGTTTGTACCAATTGTTCGTTACTCTAGCAATAGTCAGCCCCGCCCACTTCTCACAACTCCTCTGAGCTGACTACTGACCAGTTCTCTGTCTAACAGGTCCGGAATATCTCTAAGACCTGGGTCTTACCCTACAGGAGGTCTATGAGAGATAATCTGTTTAAACTGGTGGTGAGAGAGGCTCGTCTAGCTCTAACTACCTTCGATCCAGAAGTTATGACCCTCTACAGTTAAGGAACAGTCAACTGAGTAGCCCTCACAGCTGCGTAGTCCCAATAACCACTTCTGTTAACGGTAGCCCTCTCTCTTAAATAACCTGCACTTGGAAACAGCTAGATTAGATTTAGTGACTTAGATTCAAGTCCCAGGGTCGTTATTTTTACTCTCACTAAAGGAAAGTCCGAAGCCACCACATTACTGGAATCATGTACACTGATTTTACTTTAATTGGAGAAACTAAAACAATCAATGACTCAATTAATTTCAATGTCCACCAACCTCTATAAAATTTTATAAAGATATATTTATTAAGCAGCAAGTGACATACAGATTAATTATCAAAAATTACAATACTAAATCAAAATAACCCAACCACATTATCCTAACTTCCTTCCCTGACCTGTGTCACTAATAAACTGAGAGAGGCTTTTGGGGAGCAATTCGACTCATACCCAGATGGCAGTTGATCTTGGCAACAAAAGTCTTTAATTCCTTGGTTCAGAATCTTTGTCTTTGTGTGGAAAAATCCTCTTTAGAATAGAAGCAAAGCAGAATTGGTCCTTGTCCTTCAAACATCCAATTCTTCATCCCTCCTGGGATCTTTGTCTTTTCTCCAAGTCTGTTGCGGTTGGTTTGAGATCGTTGGGTTGAGGCAGAGTCGGCGGTGGAATCAGGAGCCAGGGCTGGGGCTGAAGGATCTTGTCCCTTCTTAGCGGTGCGAAGTCTCAATTTCCCCGTGGCTCCAGGGTGCGGTCCTCTGCTGATGTTTCCTCTGCGTCCTCTTGTTGAGTCGTCTTGGCACCGGGGACTAAGAACGCTCTCTTCCTCCTTCTGCCGTCTTTTATACCATCTCAGCCCATGGTTGTGTATGGGGGAGACGGTGTACGTGACTTCTCGCATGTTCGATGAGTCGGTGGAAAGTCCCACCCTTTCCCAACCATCAGCCCTTGTATGACTCACAGCGCTAACCTCATGTGAACTTCCCCTTTTCTGTAGGGCCATCTGTTTGTACTTCCTTGCAAGTCCCTTGAGTCTCTGCTTCTGCTCAGCTCGCCCATTATGACACAGCCTGAGAATAGGGCCTCACCCATCACTTTAATTCCATCTGTTTAGATCATTACATTTCTGTTTCTGTTAATTCATTCTAAATCACTTTAACACAATCATCTTTTACATTCATCATATGTTTGGGTCAACACATTTAAATCAACACATCCCTATAATCCATTATTACTTATCAATCATGGATGTTAATCTCATACATAATTATCAACCATAATCATCATGTTTTTATCAGCCTTACAGATTAAAATACAAGAGTATATGTCAGAAAATCATTCAGTGTTTATATGTGCACATATATATTCATTTATAATTATACTTAAATCAATTCATAGATTACTTATTTCCCTCAGGTCTTTATCCTCTGGTTTCTGCGTGTACCTGGAAAGATCTCACAACCCCATGCCAGTTTTCACGACACAATCTAATTCTTTAATGACTGCAGTTCAGTGGATTTGCAGTTTAAACATGTGGCATAAATTTCCTTGACGTAATTGGTTTTCCAAAAAATTTTGTTATGAATATTCTTTGTTGAAATTAATAAAAAAGTGATTTAATTTTCATGTTAAACCAAAATAAAAATTGTTTGTGCATGCTTTACATTTACCAAGGTTGCATTGTCAGATTTATTTCCTTCAGTATCCTTGCAATAGCGATCATAAAAAAATAAAATTTTCTACATAATCACATTTGTTCCCATAACTGCTGGTATGAGTTTTATATCAATAGGATAACATTTGAGGGAAATAGAGAGGGCATGCAAATATTGGCAGGAACAAAATCCATATTGCCAAAAAATTTATCCCCTTCTAAAATGGAGAAATAAAGAGTTAAGAGGGATTTTACCTTTTCTACGTAATGACACTTGTTCTCTGAGCTACTTCTGTAAGTTTCATATCAACAGGACAATAGACAAGGGATACAAATATTGGCAGGCTCAGAAATTAAAATGCATCCCCCCTACATTAATAGACTAGACAGTAAAGGATGATATAAAATATTCTACACAATGGGCTTCTGTTTTGTAATGCTTTAAGCCATTGTGTTAAAAGAAAAATCGGGGAATTTCAAACCATCTGCGGAGAACATTTTCACCAGACACTGAAAAACGTTCGACTCAGATGTTTCAATAAAGGTATAAAAAACGTATTTATTTCAATTAATCCACGAAATAAAATCCACCGTTTTATGGCTTCCATGGTTAAGAAACGTGATAATGTTACGAATATCTTTAAAAGTTTCCTCTTCGGTCAGATTTCAGTCCGTTTTCTCATCAATATGCGAGAGTTTAGAGCGATGCGCGCTCCCGCGACAGGGCATGCAATTCTCGGCAGGCATGCACTTCTCGGCATAACACCTGCAACACCGATGCGTCGGCGCATGCGTCAAGCTCATAGACCAAAACCGCGTCGGTGCGCGTATTGATTTCAGCAAGTCACGTGACCGATACAGGAACTGTTTTGAAATGACGCTGCTGCGCCAAACTGTGTTCATAAGGAAGCGAATCTGTCAACGGGATGCACTTGGATGCATTTGCCAAAATAATTCTTGATCTTTTACGGTACAGCGTCAACTATGGAGCCTGAAGTCAAACGAAAGGTTTCGTAGTTTGGGACCATTTTGATATTACGTCAGAAAATAAGTTATTGGTTGTCACTTCGTAGTTGTTTCATCCGGTTCTTTTCAGTTTCTACTCGATCTATCTGAATCCAAATTCAGCTAAAATTAACTCTTAATTTACTTTCATATTATGTTCTGCAGGTTAAGTTTTGCATATGTTTCTCCTTTGAAATTATACATTTCATAATTTTATTCTTAAATTACCCTCCATAAATAAAAATCTTTAGGCAGGGTTAAAGGAAGAGTATACTTCTACCAAAAAATTCAGAAATTCTGAGATGAAAAGTTCAAGAAAAAACCTGAACGTTTGTATTTGAAAAGTTGAAATTGTTTAACATTTAAAATGCTGACTTTTGTTTTCTAGAAAGCTTGTTGTTGCGCAACACCCCCCCCCCCCCTCCTTTCTGTCTCTACTCTCTCACTCTCATACTTCCTCTTCTGAGAGGGGAGATGTGCTACCAGCTCTCCTTCTAACGGGTTAATTGAGTTTCCTAAATCTGCTGAGATTTACCCTGTCCAGAACTGAAGTAAACTCTGTTTAAGCTGGTTTCGAGAAACGATTCACCTGATTTTTGACGGCCTACATCCAGGTGTCCCACCCTTCTTCCCCCTGTGAATTAGCCAGACTGAGCAGCCTACAGCCAACTAGTTTCACAGAGCTCACCTGTTAACGGTCGCTCGTTCTCTATTTTACAACTTGCATTTGTTATTGAACCAGGTAGGTTTTAGTGACTCGGGCGAGTCCCAAGGATGTTGTTTTACATTTGGGCTACCAGCAACCTAAAAACATTTTCCACCTCTTCCTCTCCAGAATCAAACATTACAGCTATTTTACAACCATCAAAGAACTTTAAGGTGACTCATTAACTGAATGTCCACAACATCTTTTAGATTTTCTTTATGCTAAATATTTTATTAGTAAGGCATTTTTGCAAGGGTCAGTACAGCTTAATTCAGTAGCAGAAATAATCAAATAAGTAAAATCAGTCATCTAGTCTATCTTTCCCTACTGCTGACACTGAGAACTAAAAGAGGGAACCTTTGAGAGAGACGGACGGAGTTTGGCGTTTCGAACCCCAGACCTGGCTTGATGATGAAGAAGGTGCTGCAGCAGGAGGAAGAAGACGATCGACGAAGGCAGGGATCTCTGTAGGTCCGATGAGCTTCTTCTCCGCATGGATGCTGAGGTCACACAGGACTTGGTGCTGGCAGGAAGGAAGGCACCAGTTCTTCTTCTTTGTCTTTGCCTTTGTCTTCATCTTTGTCTTTGGGGTCAGAACCCAGCCGATGAGAGAAGTGCGATTCGAAGCCACAGGTTGTGGGCCTGACGGGTTGGTCTCCATGTGCAGGACAGTCTTCGGCTCTGTGGCCCCGGCTCTTCTTCAGCTGCAGAGTTCTTTGTCCATCTCGATCTTGGCTCGAAGCTGCCCGGAGGATCCAACGAAAGGTTCCTCTTTTGCACCCACCTTATATAGGGTTTATCCACCCCCCTGGTGCACCTGCTGTCTGCTTAGACAGATGATCTCATATCCGTCACTGTCTTAAGAGACATCATGTCATGATGTCTGTGCTAATGTCTCAGGGTTGCTCAACCTCTTGTTTTCATATAAGGTGCTGATCATCTCTGCTCTCCTGTTAGTTCCCCTTTTTCCCTTCCTGTCACCTTTCACCTACCATCTACCTCCAACATATCAGTGATGTTTAATTGCAGTTACACCTTTTTACACCATTTCAAGTTTAATGTCAAAATCACATTTATATCACATTTATTTTCTTTACCTTCTCTGATCTATCATTCATTTATAATTTTATAACTATAACTTATTAATTATTCTTATTATAATCTTAATGTGAGTTATTACAGATGTTTTTCTGAAAAGAAACCAAGAATAATCCATGATTCTAATTATTTGATACCAAAGTTACAGTTACTTGTTTTTCTTGTAAGTGTTCTCACAAATTTAAGTGTAAGTATTATTACAAGTAAACCAATATTAATATAAGTATTTTACTTTGAATCTTATCAAATTACTCAAACTTTAAAATAAGGAATAGTCTCAGCTATTTTTATAAATCTACAGGCTGGAAACTTACTTCCTCTTTTTCCAGGAAACCTGCTTTTCCTGTTTAATGACTCTCTCTGACTGACTATGATTTCTTATGATTAGATAGAAAAAAGTAGAATTAAAGCAAAGTTTGCATGAGACAAAAACAACACACACAACCAGATTTATTTTATTGACACTTAAGTCTACTGTTGGGCCCATGTCACTTGAGTGATTCATTTTAAAGATAACTTTATTTATTATTACTGTTAAACTAAAATCTCCAGCATGGGGAAGTGGGATGAGCTCGGATTTTCTTGACAAGCTTTTGACTGAGTTTGTAAATGTTGTTTTTTCTACAAAATGTCTGTTTTTGGCAGAAAAGTCCCTTTTCTATCTGCAGTGGCTGTAATGTGCTGTGTGGCATCAACATAAGACTCAGAACTGGGAAAAATGTGAAAATTGGTTAAATTCAATTATGTTCTCAAAAATAAATACATTAAAATAAATAACTCAAATTAAATGTATTGTAAAAAATAATTTAAAATGCAAATGAAAATATAGCTTTATAATCTCCAAAGTCATTTAAAACTACAACATGACAAACAAAGATCTTTCGGTGAACTAAGACGTTTTATTTTAATTCTTCTCCTCATGAGACTCTTGTTCCTGTCGGAACCATCAGATCTGGTCCGGGTCGGGGGCTGACGGCTCGCCTGCAGAGCCTCCAGCAGCTCTGAGTTTTTCAGGTTTTGGTTTTTGTTGAAGCCATTAAGGAGAATCCCGATCCACTGGATTCACTGGTTGTTAATGGGAAGAGGAGCTTCAGCTCTTGGCGCTGGAGACGGAAGTATTTTCACATTAAAATGTCTCCAGTACTGCCAGGTTTCTTCTTCTGCTCATTAGAGCATATTAAACAACTGACAGCACATCACTGCCACCAAGTGGTGGAAACTTGTATTGTAACTCAGCACCTGAATTGTGACGGTAAAATCTCTGGTTTCTGTAAACTTCACTACACAGCGACCTGCTGGTAAAAACCTGGGAGTTTCTTGCAGACCACTAGGTGGCGCTGGAGGCCAAAATGCAGGCCCTCTGGTTAAGAATGGGTGCTTTAAAGGTTACCAGTCTGGATCCCACCCTCTGTGCAGCTCCCTGGCTTCCTTCAGTCTTCTACAAACTCTCAGTGAAGATCCAGTTTCTCTTCTCATGGCTGCTCTTCCTCCTCCTTCATCTGCCTCAGCTGTTCGCCCTTCTGCACACTCACCGCTCCAAACCTCCAAACCTCCATCAGCCACATGTGGATCAGACATTTACCAAAATCGACACAATGCAGTGTTAGTTTCTACGGCAAATTTTTATTTACATTTAGCCAAAAGAAATTGTTGTAGTCAACCATGTTTAATACAATTTAGTCAACTAAATCTACAATCTAGTCAACATAATTATATGTAAAATGTAAATACTTTCTCATCAATTCACTTGAAATAACACAAAATGAATTTTGTTTTTGCCCAGTTGTGGCATAAAGTTATTGTCTGAAAATACAATTCATACACAAACAGATTTTACTTTATAAATGTCTATTTTTCTGATCTTGCCTTCAACAATAACAGAATATTTCAACCAGTAGGATGAAAATCTACACAATGTCCATAACAAATTTCATATTGCATTCTTGCAGAAACATTCTTCATGGAATATGTTACCATAAATCAAACCTATTCAACATAAAAATTTTAACTCAAGAATCAAACCACAGTATTTTACTAATAGTAAAAGAGAAAAGTGAATCAGTCATAGTATCATGCTTCAGCCAAACAGGATGGAGCAGCATTACTGATGCGGTTCAGCTTTGACTGGCAGATTACGACAGGCAGAAATATCAAACATGTTGGATGTCTGAGAGGAACACAAACAGTTTTGTGTCAATTAAAACTCCGACATCTTGGGCGTGCCGTGGTGGCGTAGCGGTTAGCATGACCCGTATTTGGAGGCCTTGAGTCCTCAACGCGGCCGTCGCGGGTTCGACTCCCGGACCCGAAGACATTTGCCGCATGTCTTCCCCGTTTCCTGTCAGCCTGCTGTCATATAAGGGACACTAGAGCCACAAAAGACCCTGGAGGGGTAAAAAAAACTCCGACGTCTTACTCATGTCATTTTTGTTGTCTCATCGTCATGGAAAAGGTTTACAAAAACATTGGCACAACCCAAATACAACGATTATACAATCAATATTCATTAATAATAATTAAGTGTGCTTAAGTCATAATTAGGAAATGCGATCATTTTCAAACCGATTCCATTCTTGAGGGTGAAATACATTCTGAGTATGAATTTAAATTGGACAGGCTGGTGGTCGCGGTTTCCTTTACATAGAGGAGCGTTCCCTTTCCAATAGACAGTCCTGTCACTATGGAACTAGAGGTCAATGAAGGGCAGAACATTCTTTATATATATATATATATATATATATATATATATCAACATAGCAAACAGCACCTAATAAGTCTGGTTTACCTCCAAACATTGGACCCATCTCTGTCAGTAAATGTCAGCAGAAGTATACACAGAATTGGCTTACGGTTGGAATTTTTCCCCGTTGGACCAATTTGCACAATTTCAACTGATGGCAGGAACCACTTCAGGACAGCATTGAGCAAACAGGTGAGAAGGTTAGCTGTTATGAGGGGTTTTTGGAATCCCATTTATCTTTATGTAGTCTCTGGCCAACCTCTCCACCAAATCAGCTACTTTTTCCTCCGTGTGGTGCACAGTGTTGCTATCTTGCCCACCAATGTAGAGAGATGGCTATCTGCATCTGTTAGGCGGCTTTTGGTGGTTTCTAAACACTCTGAGGTGTCTGCTCAGATGGTTTCATCTCAGTCAGATTTTCAGCGATCTGCTCCATCACTGTGGCTTGTGTTTTGGCTGAAAGTTGGGCAACCACGTCTTCCACTGTCGTAGTTCTGGCTTCTGCTACTGCTAGCTCAACTAGGTTAATAGTTTCTTCACTGTCAACAGAGCGGACATTCATTTGTTTTTCAGCTTGTTTGACAGATTGGTTCTGTGACGATGTCATCATCCCTTTCTACTTGGTAAACATGTCAACCAAAAGATCACATATGTGGAAAAACAAAGGTACATCAGGGAAAAGTGTGGAGCTACGGTTAACAAGCTACATTCTTCGCCCGGTCACATGACTTTGCATGACTTTAAAGGATTCTATTTTGTGTGAATTATAACATGGTTAGTCAAACTTTTTTTATGATTGAAACCTTTGCCACAGGTTCCACATGAGAAAGGCTTCTCACCTGTATGATTCCTTATGTGGTTAGTCAAATTACGTTTCGCATTGAAACCCTTTCCACAAATTACACATGAAAAAGGTTTCTCACCTGTGTGAGTTCTCATGTGGCTTGTCAAACTTCCTCTTTGATTGAAACATTTTCCACACGTCATACATGGAAAAGGCTTCTCACCCGTGTGAGTTCTCAAGTGCCTATTTAAGTGTCCTTTTTGATTGAAACTTTTTTCACAGGTTATACAAGAAAAAGGCTTTTCACCTGTATGATTTGTCATGTGGTTAGTCAAATTACGCTTTGTATTGAAACCCTTTCCACAGGTTAAACATGAGAAAGGCTTCTCACTTGTGTGAATTCTCATGTGGCTATTCAAATCATTTTTGTGCCTGAAACATTTCCCGCAGGTTTTACATGAGAAAGGCTTCTCACCTGTGTGAGTTCTCATATGGCAATTCAAAATATGTTTTTGATTGAAACTTTTCCCACAGGTTAGACATGAGAAAGGCTTCTCACCTGTGTGAGTTCTCATGTGGCTAATCAAATTACCCTTTTGATTAAAAGACTTTCCACAGATTATACATGAGAAAGGCTTCTCACCTGTGTGAGTTCTCATGTGAACTGTTAATCCACAGTTGAACTTGAAACTTTTATGACACACTTTGCACTGTTTCAATGTTTTATCCTTCTGAATTTTCTTGCCCTTCATCCTTTGCTCTTCATTCTCACTTCTGGTCTTCTGTTTATCTCTGTGGGATCCCGAGGCTTCGTTAGTCTTTATTCCCTGGTGATGATCTGCTGCAGGGATGTTCTGGAAGATGATTTGGGTTCCATTGAGCTCCGGTTGTCGGTGGTTTGTTTCATCATCAGAAAGCTTTAGGATTAAGATCTCAATCTCCTCCTTTGGGACTTCCTGGTCTTCATCCTGACTGATACCATCAGCCTCAATGTTTGCCATCTGCTCAAGTCCTGATCCATCTTCCTGCTCCTTTATTTGTTTAAGTTCTAGTTCTACTGATTCCTCTTTGATTTTGTGAGATACAGAATTGGTTCCCATTAAGGTATCCATCTCTTGGTCCACTACATCCTGGTTTTCATCCTGACTGATGTCTTCAACCTCAATCTTTACAATCTGCAGAGATCCTAATTAATAATCATCTTCCTTCATTTGTTGCAGTTCTAGTTCCTCTGGCTCTTCTTTGATTTCAAGAGATGCAGAATCTCTTCCTATTGCGTTTTTCATCTCTAGCTTTGGTGCAGTAAGGTCTGGTTCTGACTAATGCTCTGGTTCCTCTGCTCTCCCTTTGGTTTTCAGAGATTCCCTCTGGTTCAGAAAAGAGATGTCTTGTTGGTTGAGGATAAAATGATGAGCAAGAACATCTTGCTTGATAACAGACATAATGTGTCAAATCTGAAAAAATGAAAACAGAAAATGGAATATTAAAATTTTAGCTTAGTTGATTCTCTGTCCATCTTTTATTGACCAAAAAAAGGAGCATCACAGCTGAAAACATTTTCAAGATACAACTGATTCCAGGAGCTCACTGATAATAAAGATTCAAATTTTCTACAGGTGCTGTCTCTAGAGTCAAAGTGAACTCAGCATTAAGGTAACAACCTGGAGCAGATGAACAAGGACACCTGGAAAGATGATGAGAGCTGTTACTTTTCAGATAAATAATTGTATTTTTTATCATAGTGATTTTTTTGGTAGTTTGATTTAAATTTTCCCAGCAAATAATCGAGAAGGTTGATGGTCATGCAAACGCAGAAATGCAGATTCATATTCATATTCAGTCTGTGGACTTTGATGGAACCCTGGTCTAACTTTGACTGAGTTTAGTATTGAATTGATAGTCAGACTGATGTTTTGATGAACATTAATATAATTTAGTCCAGCATTAATCCACACAACAGACTTAATTCATTTTTAAAGGGTTTTTTGGCTCTAGATTGAGGATTTAGTCACCTGCCATATCCCTGCACCACCAACAGCCATGTTGATTCATTTTAATAGTTGTCACTAGGCCTGTCGCGATAAACGATAAATCAATTAATCGTACAATAAATTAAAACTATCGACGTCGTTTTAATTATCGGCATTATCGTCTCTTCCGGCCTTTTTCTCTTTCTGTTAATGACACTGAATGAAAAAAGGCTCAACTCCGGTGCTCTCCACTGACCCTCCTTCCTCATTTTACTTAGTGTAAAGCCCAGCGCACACGACACGATCTTAGAGCTGTCGGCCCATTTTCAAAACCTGACAGGCCACACATTAGCTGACAGAAATCCTAGGTATAACGGTTCGATCGGGTTTGTTCCTGCCGTGTGGTGTCCAACAATGGGCACAAAATAATGGCTACAAGTTCAGTGAACTAATTTTAAAACCAGGCATTAATCAATGCTTTACTACAATCTACCTGCAATGCATGTGGCTAGTGTCAGCGTAAAGTCCTGACTGAATGAAAATCATTAGAACCTGTTTATGTCACGTTAACGAAGAACAGCTGAAAAGTTACCGGGTTTATCAACTGCGGTAGCAATTTAGCTCCAACTCCTCCTCTTGTCATTTCTATATTCTTTGCATGTTGAATAAACATTAATGTTGTTTCCACATATCATCTCCAACGTCCGCTGGACTTCGGGTTGCGTCTGTCAGCTGTTAGAGATTCCTCTCCGTAATTTCCCTCAGAAAACACGAGGAGAATCCGGCTTTCTGATTGGCTACCTGTCACATTCAACAGGCTGCGTTAAGATCCCAGTCGGGGAAAAAAACCTGATTTAGATCGGAGCAGCAACGACGATCTACCGTAACACACCACACAATCTTAGAAAGACCAACGATCTAAGATTGTTGTATGGGGAAAAATAGGAGCAAAAAATCGTGTAGTGTGAACTATTGCATCAGGTAGTCGATGTGCCCATCTTCTCTATTTAAATCTAATTATTACTGAAGGGCAATATAATATACAGACTTCATAATCTTTTGGTTGAATGCAGTATTTATTTCCACTTTGGCTTTATGATGTTTAGTTTTTTTGTTTTTTTTCAAGGGAGTTTTTTGTTAATGGAGACTGAGAATCCATTTTGTTTTTGTTTTTGGTTGTTTTGTTTATTTTGTTTATCAGCTCCAGTGTTAAATATTCTTTTGAAAATAAAGTGTATCTATCTTTGGCAGGAAATCACATGCATTATTACGTCATTTCCATTAAATCAGTGTAAAAAGGTCTTCAAACAATATTATCGTTTATCGCAATAATTTTTGAGACAATCGTTGAGCAAAATTTGTTATCGTGACAGGCCTAGTTGTCACTGATTAAATACAGAGAAATGTCTCCTTTTATTATTTTTTTTATTCCATATCATTGATTTTACATCATGCATCATTTCAATACAATCTGTGAAAAAAAACAGACAAAGCAAAACTGTTATGGCAATTTATTACAAACCATCACATAACTAGACATTAATCTTTATGGAGTTATTTTTCCTGAACATCCCTTCTGAAAGAAACTGACAAACTACTACAGGAACAACAGACTACTAAAAAGAATACCAAAAGCAACAAACTTTGATATTCCCATTAACATATTTGTAAGAAAACAACCCGCTTGAGAAGAAAGAGTAGAAGACAACAAGGTTCAATATGTATATTTATTTAAAGACCTTTCACAAAATGTCAAATACAAAAAAAATCATTTGACAGCAAGAGTTTCAACTTCGATCTGCCTTGTAGATAAACATCCCACTGTTGAGTACATGCCAGGTCTAAACAATGTGAGAGCACCAGAAAGTCTGAAAATCTGAGCACAGACCTCAAAAGTTATATTTATCTGCAAAAGTAGGTTTAATTATTCAAAGATTTGCACAAATGTAGGAAAATTTAAATGTCTTTGAATTCAGCAGCAACATTAATAACAATAAAGCCTTCCGACTTGTATGGGTAATTTTAAACAGTTTCTAATTACATTTTTACAAGTTTCAGTAGGTAAAATACAGAGACCTTTATTACATGTATGAAATGGGAAAGGATTCTATTTTGTGAGTTGTAAGATGCTTAATCAAACTATGTTTACGACTGTAACCTTTTCCACAAGTGCCGCATATGAAAGGCTTCTCACCTGTGTGAGATCTCATGTGGCACGTCAAACTACATTTTTGAAGGAAACCTTTCCCACAGGTTATACATGAAAACGGCTTCTCACCTGTGTGAATTCTCATGTGGTTAGTCATACTACGTTTTTGAAGGAAATTTTTCCCACAGGTCATACACGAGAAAGGTTTTTCCCCCGTGTGAGTTCTCATGTGGCTAGTCAAACTACGTTTTTGAATGAAACTTTTTCCACAGGTTAGACATGAGAAGGGCTTCTCACCTGTGTGAGCTAGCATGTGGGTATTCAGAAATCTTTTTTGATTAAAACCTTTTCCACATGTCTTACATGAGAAGGGCTTCTCACCTGTATGAATCCTCATGTGGTAAGTGAAACTATATTTTTTATAGAAACCCTTTCCACAGATTATACATGAGAAAGGCTTTTCCCCTGTGTGAGTTCTTGTGTGTCTAGTCAAGCTACGTTTTTGAATGAAACTTTTTCCACAAGTAAAACATGAGAAAGGCTTCTCACCTGTGTGAGTTATCATGTGGCTAGTAAAAGTAGATTTTTTATTAAAAGTTTTTCCACAAGTTCCACATGAGAAAGACTTCTCACCTGTGTGATATCTCATGTGGCTTGTCAAACTACGTTTTTGAATGAAACTTTTTCCACAAGTTAAACATGAGAAAGGCTTTTCACCTGTGTGATTTCTCATGTGGCTATTCAAACTATGTTTTTGCATAAAACCTTTTCCACACATTAGACATGAGAAAGGCTTCTCACCTGTGTGAGTTGTTATGTGGGTACTCAAAAATCGTTTTTGATTAAAACCTTTACCACAGGTTAGACATAAGAAAGGCTTCTCACCTGTATGAATTCTCATGTGGCAGGTAAAATTTGATTTTTTATTGAAACCCTTTCCACAAATTATACATGAGAAGAGCTTCTCACTCCTGTGACTTATCATGTGACTATTTAAACTACGTTTTTGGATGAAACTTTTTCCACAAGTTATACATGAGAAAGGTTTCTCACCTGTGTGCGTTCTCATGTGAACACTCAAATTACGTTTCTGAACCAAACCTTTTCCACAGATTGAACAAGAGAAAGGCTTCTTCTCACCTGTGTGAGTCGTCATGTGGCGATTCAAATCATGTTTATGACGGAAACATTTTCCACAGGTTATACATGAGAACGGCTTCTCACCCGTGTGAGTTCTCATGTGAATAGTCAAACTAAACTTCTGAGTGAAACATTTTCCACAGGTTAGACATGAGAAAGGCTTCTCACCTGTGTGACTACTCATGTGGCTATTCAAATTATGTTTGTGATTGAAACATTTCCCACAGGTTAGACACGAGAAAGGCTTCTCACCTGTATGAGTTCTCATGTGGCATTTCCAACTAATTTTTTGATTAAAACCTTTTCCACAGGTTTTACATGAGAAAGGCTTTTCACTAGTGTGAGTTCTCATGTGGGTATTCAAATTATGTTTGTGATTGAAACATTTCCCACAGGTTTTACATAAGAAGGGCTTCTCGCCTGTGTGAGTTCTCATGTGAACTGTTAAATCACTATTACATTTAAAACATTTTCCACAAACTTTACATTGTTTACCATTCTGAATTTTCCTGCCCTTCATCCCTTTCTCTGCATCATCACTTTGTCCTTTGGTTTTCTGAGCCATTTTCTGTTGCCAATCATCTTTACTGGATCCTGAAGCTTCATGAGTCTTTATTTCCTGAAGCTCTACTTTAGAGAAGTTCTGTAAGAGGATTTGGTTTGCAATTACGTCTGGTGGTTGTTGTTGGTCTGTATCATTATCAAAAGCCTCTAGGACTAAATTATCAGTCTCCTGCTTTAGTATGTCCTGGTATTCATCCTGACTGATGCTTTCAGCCTCTTTCTCTGCCATCTGCTGAGGTCCTGATCCATGCTCCTCTTCCTTCACTTGTTTAGGTTTCAGTTCTCCTGGTTCCTCTTTGAGTTCAACAGGTGCAGAGTCTCCTCCCATTAAGGTATCCGTCTCCTGCTTCAGTACATCCTGGTTTTCCTCCTGATTGATGTCTTTAATCTCAATTTTTACCATGTGCTGAAATCCTGATTGATCATAATCTTCTTTAACTTGTTGCGGTTCTAGTTCCTCTGGTTCTTCTTTTATTTCAAGCGGTCCAGAATCTGTCCCCATTATAATATCCATCTCTTTAGTACAATCTGGTCTTCATTCAGCAAAGGTTCAGATCCATACTCTACGTGTCCAAGTTCTGGTTCATTGGCTCTCCCTTTGGTTTTTAAAGATTCTGTTTCAATCTTTTCCAGAACAGAGATCTCTTGTTTGTAGAAGACAAAACAATGAGCAACATCTAGCTTAATAATAAAAATAATGGTGTGGGAAATCTGAAAAAAAGAACAGAAAATGTAATATTAATTTTAGCTTATTTTCTGTGTTCATCTTCCATTGACCAGTTGCTACACCAGAAGCTTTACAGCTGCAGATCATCAACATGTTGCATATGCAACCGACAGGTGGAGCTCACCGTTTAACTGAGTTTTTTGTGCAAACACTAAGGCAGACCGAGGTTTCTTTACAGTCTTTAGACACGACACAACCTAAAGGCAACTACTGATACTCGGGTTTTCTCAATTCCATTTTTTACCAGAACGAGTACTTTGTTTTGCCAATATGAGTTCTGAAATACAGTAGTTAAGAAGGTGGTAAAGGTAATTTTATTTCTATAGCATATTTTCAGCAACAAGGCAATACAAAGTCTTTTACAGGATTTAAAAGGAAATACAAACTAAAAGAGCGAAAGAAGAAAAAGCTAATAATGTTGATCCAAAGTAAAGAAACTAGATACTCTTACATAGATCTCACAATAAGTTTTGAAAACAAATGCATCTTATTTAGAACAGGTCAGCCATTCTTCTTTTTAAGCCTACAGTCCCTCTGAATGTCTTAAATCATAAATAGTGCATAACGTACATTGTTCAGTTTTTAAATGCTTTATCATTAAATTACTCATTAAAGGATGTGACTTTAGCTAGAGTTTAGATCTATAGCCTGAGCCACATCCCGAAACTCAGGCCAGGTCAAAGTTATTTGCTTCATCTGCATTTAATAAGCCTAAAATACATACACAGAGAAAGCCAAAACAGAATGAGCAATAAAGTTGTGTTAATCTATTATTGAGTAAGCATGAAGCGCATACAGCTCCACCCTGCTCCGCTCCTACCAATCACTGGATGCCCTGGCAGGACGTTTGCAGTTCAATACACTTTGGATTCCTGGGCAAGTGGAAGGTAGTGCGTCTGTCCTTACTGTTGGTTGAGGATGTTGAAGATGTGAACACAACTGGAACTTTTAATAACAGGATTTCTGCTTTTTGGAGTTGGCGTTTACCTGGCATATCGTGAAATCCAGAAAACACAGGCAGCTGTTCTGGGCATTCAGAGGCCGCCGTCTGAAGGAATGTGCTGCAGACTCGGATGCTGAATTCTTGCTGAGAGTTGCAGGACAGCTGCAGCCCCTGAAACTTGCTAGTGAGATGGAATCAACCTTGACTTGCTGATTCGGTTGGACTGACCACTTATTTGGCTGTTTGGATTTCACCATTGAGAAAGCCGTCACTACTTGACATCTGTGGACTTGAATCAGGGATCTACTGAGGCCCCTGATGATCCATCAATTATCAAAGACTATGGTGGAGGGGGGGGGGGGGGGGGACAGTGTTCAGACTTATTTACAAATCCACACACTGTATGGTTATAAACACACCTCACCGCCTTCACTGCCTCCTCTCCTTATGTTGTCTATTTATTGCTGTCATGGTTTTGTGCAACCCTACTATGTGTCAAATAGAAAACAATGTGAGATATGATTTTTCCTTAATGTGGTTATTCTCATCTAATGAAAAGGTGTCACCACCAGGGCTGCACCTGTCTACCAATGTCTTAAATGTTTCTTTGTTTTTTGTTCTTTGGATGGGCTGTACTGAAATGTGAATGAATCATTCACTTATTTATTCAAACTTCACAGCCAGGATTTGTAGAAAGAACTATTTGGATCATTAACATACAAAGTGTTTCATTGTCCCTTAACTCTTTAACCAATCAATTTATCAGCACCAGTGATTAGCACATTTATCCTTGACTGAGTGAAAACATCCATTATTACACCCATTTTTTATTTTTTAACGGTCCTGTTCTTCATTCACAAACCACGACTCCTGGCTCGCTCGCCACATAACGCTGCTTTGGGTTCGCACTACCATCTGTTTTAGTAACTAGCTGGTACTGATCAGAACTATGACCAACATGGAGTCAAGAGCTGACTGAGAAATATGCTATAGTGCAACTAGTATTTATTCATGATGATAATAACCATTGGGTATTGAATTTAATGCAGAGGTCAATGAAAGTGTGTTTCTGTCAGGTTGTTTTAGTCAACAGATGCAGCCACAGTGAAGCAGCAGCATTCAAACCGGAAATTAAAGGAAGTGGGATTTGGTTCAGGCAGTCAGGTGAGTTACAAATGTAGAGCAAAAGTCAAGAGGAATGCAGAAATCTCTGACAATAAGATTCTTGTTTTCTTTTACAGACATACTTTTCTTAAAACCCTGAATAACGACAGCACTCCTCCAGTACTCTGCCACGGAGCTTTTAAAGATCTGCTTACATCTGCATGGATCACCACCATCAGCTCGGCTCCTAACACCAGGAGATTTTCCACCTGCCCTGTCAGAAATACACCCATCAAGGCTCTTGCTGTGACGTACATAACTCCACTAAATCTACCTGGTCTGCTGTTTGTCGTCCACCTACGAACACCGGTCACTGCGTTGAATACAGTGTGTTTGCCCAACTGGCTCGGTCAGCTATTGCGGTTGTCAATCACAATAAAAACATCAACTTCGGTCTCTTCAACATCCACTTGCTCATGAGTAAAGGGTATCTTGTGCAGGATATAATCTCTGACCGAAAGATTTTCTGTGCTTAACTGAAACGTGGCAACATCCGAACGACTTTGCACCACTCAACGACGCTACTCCTCCAGGGTTTGTTTACATCACTCAACCTCGTTTTTCTGGCAGAAGGGGAGGTTTAGCAATAATCTACCGCGAGAAGTAGAGGGCAGGGCCTGTAACTGTTCCTGTCTGTCATTCATTTGAAGCAACTGTATGCCATCTCTCTGGGCCAACTCCCACTAAAATTGCCACCTTGTTTAATTTGTTGCGCAGGAGATATTACCCACTGACTGCAAAGTGGATTAATTACTAATTACTAATTAAATACTTAATAATTGCTGCACACAACAAAAGCCTCCATGGCCTCCTAAACAATCTTGCTCCACTTTAAACCAGATCTGTCTCATTCACTCATACTGCACCTTGGTTTACTTCCACTCTTAGTAAAAGGACGTCGACTCACTGTGCACAAAGACATGGATTCCAATCATATTCTTCACTACAAAGATTCAATTTCTACAGCTAAATCAATATTTTATTCCACTTTTCTTATTCCCAGTTCTAATAAGGGTAACTCCAACGCCTTATTTTCTGTACTTGCAAACATTACCAAACCACTAGATTCTCTCCCACCTGTATTCCTCTGATTTTTGTAACACTTTGGTATCATTTTTCTCTTCTAAGATAGCACATATCCACCAACTTTTACCCAAATATCATCTGTTCCAGATGTCCCTACTAATTCATTTATGGTCCTCAGTCGATGACGTCACCAAATTAATTCAAAAATCAAAATCTTCAACTCATCATTTAGATCCTCCTCCACCAGTTCTTGTTAAAGCTCCATCTCCTCTCCGTCATCACTGACATCATATATTCTTCCCTTTCTCTGGTGTTGATCCTCTGACCAGCTGCTATAACCCAAATACTTCAGAAACCTGGTCTAGATCCCAATGATCTCAATAATTTTCATCCCATCTCAAATCTTCCATTCATGTCTAAAATTCTTGAAAGAGCAGTTGCTGTTCGACTTCATTCTCATCTATCCAGCAATAATTTATATGAACAATTCCAATCTGGTTTCCGTCCACAGTACCGAATCAGCACTTCTTAAAGTTACCAATGACCTCCTCCTTGCTGGTGACTCTGGTTTATTATCCAAACTCCTTTTGCTTGGTCTGACTGCGGCCTTTGACACAATCTCTCATAACATCCTCCTTGACAGACTATCCTCTCTTGGTATTGTAAATACATCTCTGAACTGGTTTCAGTCGTTCCTCTCAGGCTGCACTCAGGTTGTTCAGTTAAAACCATTCACCTCTCATCCTGTTCCCGTTATCTCGGGTGTTCCCCAGGGCTCTGTCCTGGGACCCTTGCTGTTTATCATTTACTCTCTCCCCCTTGGTAAAATCTTTCTCAAACATAGGATTCAGTTTCACTGCTATGTGGATGACACCCAGCTCTATGTCTCAACCAAACCTAGTTCTTCCACTTTCATCCCTCACTGATTGTCTTCTTGAAATAAAATGCTGGTTCACTCTTAACTTTCTTAAATTAAATTGCAATAAAACTGAACGTTTCTTAATTGGTACTAAATCAATACTAAGGAAACTTAATAACTTCTCCATTTTAGTTGATAACTCCTCCAATTTTCCCTCCCGTCAGGTTAAAAGTCTGGGTGTCATCCTCGACAGCAGTCTCTCCTTCTCCTCCCATGTCAACAGCATCACTCGGTCAGCCTACTTTCATCTGCGATATATTCATCGTCTCCGTCCTTCCCTCACTAATCTGCTGTTCTGGTCCACAGTCTGGTCATTTCTCATTTAGATTACTGTAATCTTCTTTGTTCTGCTACAGAAAACTCCATAAATTACAATTAGTTCAAAATTCAGCTGCTTGTATCATCAATCCATCACATCACACCTGTTCTACCACAGCTCCATCAGCTTCCCAGCTCATATCGCATCAACTATACAATACTCCTAACTTTCAAAGCGGTTCATAACCTTGACCCCACCATATTTTTTGACCTCCTTCATGTTGCTACACCCCCCATATCCTCAGACTTTCTTCTTCTGTTCATCTCGCTGCTCCCCCTGTTCGTCTTGTCACTGCGGGAGCATTCAGCCAATCAACAGCAGCTGTTCAAGTAGCTTATGCTCTTTGATTGCATTGTCTTTTTAAGTCTTGTTTTGTACTTAATTTTTACTGTACATTTCTATTTTGTGTTTGGTTTTATGTTAAATTATGCAAGGTGACCTTGAAAGGCGCCTACAAATAAAATGTATTATTATCATTAAACTAAAGTGATTTCTTTATTGGATCAGACATGACAATGAGTAATTATTAGATAAAAAGACAGTTATTATTAATATTATTAAGTTTATTTGA
Organism: Xiphophorus couchianus; assembly: GCF_001444195.1. Lineage (NCBI taxonomy): Eukaryota > Metazoa > Chordata > Actinopteri > Cyprinodontiformes > Poeciliidae > Xiphophorus > Xiphophorus couchianus. Next base: position 1,179,749 of record NW_020963015.1, read on the forward strand.
TAGGGACAAACTGAGCAGAAACAGTCCCATGTTTGCGTCACAGTGCAACAGCAGCAGTTAATTCGCAGCACTTGTCCCAAGATGGGCTTTTAAACAGTACCTCTAAAAAATTGAAGTGATAATCATACAACATAATGTTGACAACATCTACAAACAGTTTTTAATAAAACATTAAAAATGGATACCGTTCTGTTTCTGACAAAACCAGAGCTTCCGATTTCCATGTGAAGCTGCTCTAGATCTGCTGCTGCCTGCAGGCTCTGAATGCAATGGCTTCATGGTGGAGGTGCAAATCTGTTCAAACACCTAAAAATCTATTTTAAAAGGTTATGACTAATAAAATTGGGAAAGGTCAAAATGACAAATTTAGCCCAAATGTGACAATGATGGAATCTGATTGGCTTTTGATATAAAACTTTCAACGCCTGATTATAGTCTTGCTAATGGTTTGAGTCTAGTTTGGCTAGTCTGAGACCAGACAGCAGCTCCATAAAACTCAATGAGAGGATAATTGAGTTCAAAAACATCTCTGCAGTGACGTGTTAAACAATTTCTAATCATTTTAAAACAGTTTATATTTGATCTAACAGTTTTGCTGATTTGATCAACATGGCTCCTAAAATTTATCTGAGCATCCAGAATTATTCTTAAATATTTTCTTGTTTTACTTGTTCAATAAGATCCTCATTGATCTGAATATTCAAGGACTGTAATGACGTTTTCTTGATTGAAAAGCAAATGCACTTTGTTTTCTTTGTATTGAGAGTTAAGCAAGAATCCTTTAGCCATGATGATGATCTCTGCAGGCTGTTCTGAAGTTTTTCACTGACTACAATATAATGTTCTTGTCTGATGTATAAACAATGGTGTCATCAGCAAACATTTGCAGGTTAACTTCAGGACAAATTTCAGGAAGACTGTTAACATACAGACTAAAAAGGACCGGACCGGAGATAGTTCCTTGTGGAATCCCTGTTACTATTTTACCGAAGACAGATTTACTATTATTGATGACAACACATTGTTCACAATCTTTCAGAAATGATTGAAAGATCATTGATTAAATTAATTGATTAAAGCCTTGAGATCAGTAAATTGTGAGTCTCCGTTTCAAAAGCCTTTTTCAAGTCCAGGAAAACTGGGCCAGTGATTTGTCCCCTATCAAGTGATTGTTTAACATTTTCAAGCAGCAGACTTATAGCAGTCTCTGTAGAATGATTACGTCTGAAGCCAAACTGAAGAGGATGCAGAAGATTGTTACTTTCTAAATACAAAGTTGTTCCAGAATAATTTTCTCCAGTACTTTTAACAATGAAATGGAATACAGAGAAAAACTTTAAAACTACTTAAAACAAGACAAAAACAAAAAATGAAGCTAAACATGAACCACGAATGCAGCTGGACACAAGTCAGTGGACAAATATGAAATATGCATGCTGCTTTAAACTCTGCTTTAGAAGACTGACAAATATCCACCAAAACTCTTCAGTGAGAAACTTTAAATAAACATAAAAGGACGACTCAAACGTCTTATTTACTACTTTATCCAGATCTGACATAAGTTAATCAAACTCAACTCAAATTTTAGGTGAAGTTCAGAAAAGGATCAACGGAAAGTTTCCACGTCTTCCTACATCCAGGTACTCTGCCGCCATTTTGGTAGTGTGGAAACAGCTTTCCACTTCTTTAGCTATGTTTCCATTGTGAAAATTGGAATTACAAAAATCTATTTGCTTTATGGAATTTAAAAAGATTTTGAGGACAAAGTGGTTTCTCAGCTGTATCAAAATTTGTGTTTGTCTCAAAGCTGCAAGGAAACATTTTCCAGCATCATGAGTTGTGAACAACAACCAAATGTTACGAAGACGAGACAAAGACAACAGGAAGTGGCAGGAGGACGGTGGCGCGTGAACAAAGTTAGTCAAGTGTGATATTAATTGTGTTTCTTGTTCAATGGGAGCATTACAATTGTGAAACTGTTTTTTCGACAGTGGAATATGGAGTTTTACAAATATTTGTAATAAAAACGCAGCTACTGCACAAAGGAGAACTGCAATGGCTGAATGTTGTTGGATTCAAGGCGGATAGTTAAGAACGTCACGATTCCATTTGATTCAGTATTACTCTAAATACTTTGATACTGAATTAAATGTGAACAGATTAATAAGCGTACAATAGTGTCATAAACACACTAGCTTTAGCAAGATGCTAATTTCCCATAAAACAAACAGCATACAAAAGCCCACAGTTCAAATCAGCATACAATTTCATAACTAAAAAATATATGGAGTCAAAAAGAAACTTTTAATATACCTATATCAAAGCACAAGTATCTTAAAATATTTACAAAACTATATCTATAATGTCATGTTCTGTTCATACTGTTTTTGCTTCTAAATAGTAGAATTAGTAATAAATGATATTCTATGACTATTTTGTTTGTTATTCATCTGTTAAACACAGAAAGGTCCAGAGATATAAACGAGCAAAACAGAAGAAATATTACAAATAGATTCTGTCATCCACAGAAAGCAGCCAAATGGAAACATGAAATATGTCATGTAAGAAATTTACATTTCTGTTGGCTGTCACAAACAAAGCTGCATGGTGTTTAAAAAGCTCCTGGAAGATTTATAAAATTGTAACACAGATTGCAAAGAAATAGTTTTCTTGATAATTTGAGTTCTTAGACAGACTCATCCTTCATAAAGTAAAAATAAAATAACCAAGGAGTCAGAAACTTTTTCAACTCAAACATCAACACAACAAAAAGTCCCTGAGCTGCAAAACACATTTTATTTTAAATATGAACTAAATTAAATAGCTTTTTTTTTTTTTTACATCAGGGGCACAAACAAGTAATTGAGTTTTGGTGACCTGTTGAATAATAATTTTTCTGGAGGTTTTCAGAGGGAGAGCTGGATGGTCTGATGTTTTCCTATAAACCCAGAACTGACTTTGCTCCTTTCGGATCGATAGATCAGCTGATCAGAAGAGTTTAGATCAAACCAAAGCTGTTCCTGTTCTGGATCCTAAACTTTGGATCATCAGTCAGGCGTCTTTGCTTCGTGTCATCAAGTCTCTTTTTAAAAACCTGATTCTCAAAAGCATTTGGTCCCGTTTATGTCTTTTTTTCATGGTCTTAGTTCGATTTTACGCATTTATTTTATGTTATTTCTAATCTTTGATTTGTCTTGTTTTTACACAGCACTTTAGACTTTGTTTTTAAAATGTACCAAATACATTTAATCTGGATTCAAGAATCACATTCTGTGTTTTATTTAATATTTGTTTGCATAAAATAATGAATCTCCTGTTTAAATATTCAGACTGATCAAAAATAATCCAGATTCATTAATGCAACAGGAACCGGGTTAAATGAAGGTGTGAAGCAGAAGCGAGTTAAAGCAGGAAACGTTACCTGATGGTGGCGCTCTTCCTCCTGCGATGTTGAATATTTCAGCAGTTAGTCTGATTGATTCTCGCTGAAGATTGAAGATTAACCGAAGATATTGTCACTGTAGACTCTGAAATATTCAGCTCACACGGACAAACCGTCTTCTAACCGACAACAGGCACAATGGAGCCTGGAAGCTAACGCTGCTAGCGCCTTGCTGGTTACTTCCGCCGGAAGTCTCACACGGAGATGTCACCCAGAAACAGACTATGTGCTTTAAGTTCCGCCTCCAACTACAACTATCAAATTTTGTTCAGATATTACACTGAACAAAAATATAAAGCCCCGTGTCAAATATAAGAGTTTTATGAACATGTGGGTTACGCAATATATAGAGAAACTCAAAATACACTTTCAGTAATTACTGATCTTCATATCAGCATCGATGACATCGTGGTTCGGCCGTTTGTAGCGGATCGACAGTCCTGATCAGGGTCAGGCTGAGGAATCCGATTCTGACCCAGTTGGCTTCCCGTAGGCGGTTACAGACAGTCTGAGGTTTGATGCGTCTGTTGTTCAGACCAATAGTCTCATCAGCTGAGTGTCGCTGGTCTGAGCCGATCCTCAGACGGACGAGCCGATGTGGCCGTCTGGTGCTGAGCGGTCAGACGAGGATGAGGAGGATCTGCAGTCTGTTGGAAACCAACTCTTAAAGGGCCAACGGTCCGATAACGGACCATTATCGGACCGTCGGTACGGCGTCCTGCATCCAACATGCCAACGGCTCCCACATAACATCTGAGGCTTTATGACTTCTGACATAATGTGACATTTTGGGGCCTTTTATTGTCCAGGCCAAGGATTGTCCAGCTGTTGCTCATTTTGTCTGACCACCCAGTGGACATGTCCCACAATGCACCGAGTAAAACAACAACTCACTGAGTAACGCTCACTGACAGGAAGTTGGATTAAATATTATACACAGATCAAAAGAAATATTACTTTGGTACAATAAAATGTCAGCAATGCTCATTTACAGTTAACTCCACATGGCAACAATATCTGACATGAGGCCTTTAGATTTTTGTTCGGTTTTGTTTTTTGTCTGTTGTGACACAAGTTGAGCAACTTCAATACTGAGTTTAACATCTGAACTAATTGAAACTAGTTTTATCCAACTAAAAATAAAAACACAGAATTAGAACCTCCTTTTCATACACAACTCTATAATACAGTATAAAATGTGTATATTATATTACATGATATTTATTATTGAATTTGTTATGATCTGAATTAATTACTGAAAAAAGGAGGCAAAACGTGACGGGAACTTAACAATAGAATAGAAATATTCTTTATTACAACAATAAAAAGTGAAAACTCAGGTGTAATAGCAGCATCAGATATATAAGTTCACACAAAAGTTCCAAAAGTGATAAGAAAAAAAAAAATTAATAACACTAGTAATAATAATATCTTGCACAATGTTATTACAAGCAGAAATATTATTGAAAATGAGTGAAAAACAGAGCAGTAACTGTAAATACCAGCAGTGTGTATTCATGCGGGTGTCAATAAACACTTTGACCTCAACGGACTCAGAACAAACTGGACTGAAAGACGTCAAAACGGTTTATCATTAAAAAAGACAACTAACTATTGAAACAAAGTATTTTCAATCGTTTGAATCGACCGGCCTGTAATTCTGCAGCAGTGATTTGTCCATCAGTGGTCTGATTTTTTTTACTGTCCAGTCAGATCAGATCAATGACAGAAGAGCTACAAGGAAAACTGTGGGAGGAGTTTCATTTATTGACAGTTTCATGGTTGAGTTGGTTAATATCACACATACATTCCAATTGATCCTAGTTATAAAACAGTACAATAAGCCCAGTTAATTATTCAAAGTAGCTTAAAACCTTCCCAGCAGAGCATCGAGTCATTGATATGCAGCGTCACTCCTGGACCAGCAGGGGGCGACAGCAGAAAATTGCTTGCCTTGTGTTGTTGACTTTACAGCAATCCCTGATAACAAGCAAGTAGTGGCTTTCAAAAGTGTTCATACCCATTGAACTTTTCCATATTTTGTCACATTGAAACTACAAACATAAATCAATTTTATTGCAATTTAATGTGAAAGAAAAAAACAAAGTGGTACACAATTATGAAGCAAAAAGAAAATTATACATGGTTCCACACCTTTTTTACAAATAAAAAACTGAAAACCACTTTATGCAAAAGTGTTGAGCCTCCCTGAGTCGATACTTTGTGTTTGCCTCAACCAGCTTTGCACATCTAGGGACTGAAATTTTGTCCCATTCTTCTTTGCCAAACATCTCAATCTCAGTCAGATAGGATGAAGAGCATTTTCAGATGTTGAGACAGATTCGATCAGTTTAGGTCTGGACTTTGACTGGGTCATCCTAAAGACGCCCATATGCCCAGGGGTACTTCAGTCCAGAGGTCCGCGGGTTAGGGTTAGGTCAACGCCGACGTCCGCTGACATGTCCAAGCAAAGATCCATTTTTATGAGCGCGTACTTGGTGTCGCACAAAAAGCTGCCTGGTAGAAACGGTTTTCACATCAAACTGTTTTACATGTGACACCGAAGAGATAAGGTCAAGAGTAGGGATTTCACGACTTCACATTTTTCAACATGATAAAAGTTGACTAGTCGCAGTGACAGAAACATAAGCAAAAATGTTTCTCAGCAACTTACATGCTTTATTCGCTATTTTCTCGCAAATATAGAAAAACAATCACTCAGACTAAATTTGTAGCATTAAAAGAACAAAAACAGAACATTATCCCAGACTCTTTGTCCGATAAGTTGGACAGATCTTAGTTCGACCCCCCATGCCGGAGCACATAATTCTGCCCCCCTGTGTCTGGAGTGGAAACTGCAGCCAGATCAGAACATTTTCACGGCTCTTCTGATCGATTTCTCGGTAAAACGACTCGCATAATCATGTCAAGGTTGTAACTTTGTTTTATCAACAGCTACTGTTAAAAACAACAACGAAATAAATAAATAAACCTGGTCTTATGTGGGATTCTTCATACAGTTTTGTATTGTTTTGAAATAGTCAAGAGAATCCATCTTTCTCCTACGTTTATCATTTTCACTTTGGCCTGACAAATATCAGTCACCAAATACTATTTTCCAGCACATTGTGTGTATTTATAATTTTTTAGTGCTGAGATAAAAGGAAGGAAGCTGCTAATAGCAGGACACAAAAAATTAGACTTCCTGAAAAGATGAGAGTGTCTGGAAAATCCTGTTCTAATGTAAAATATGACAGTTTACTGGACGAAAGAAATCCTCCCTTTTCAGAGAAGAAAATAAATGTTTTATTTCAGCTTGAAGCTCACAGTTTGTAATGTTTTGTTTCCCCATGGGACAAAAATTAACCAATCATCTTGAGATTTCGGTTGCTCAATCCTAACGTCACACACAGCTATGTTTGAGAATTTTAAAACATTTGCTCCTTATTTTCCAAAGTTACACAGGGAACCAAATATTTCAGCTGTCATTAAATGCTAGCTTCAATGTGTGGGCTACCACTAGCATGATGAACTACTAGCATGCTGAATGTGTGCACTGACAAACGTGGAGTCCTAAACCGATGTCCCACTGAACTGTAAATATGTAGAGCGTAAGTAAGGAACCATGAGGCTTTTATTTTGAAAGGCCACAAAAATCAAAATGTAGCAGTAGTTGGGTTATACCAGTCATATAAAAGCCAAAGTAGCAATTACTTGATGTGTAAAATAAAAAGTCTTTTATTTTGTAGGGTACATTCACTTCTATTGTAATTTAAAGGCATAGTTTTTATTTGCCATGGTAAGTTGAAACGGCAACAGAATTAATAGCCCCTTCTTGAGATTGAGTCACACGTTTCGGTGCATATTTGTTGGGAGTGCACTCAAATATGAATGCTTTTATTTTCTAGGGTCCATTGATTTCTACTGTAATTTAAAGCCATAGTTTTTTGCCAACTACGTTGCCATAGTAAGTCGAAACGCCAACAGAAGTAATAACTTCCTCCTTGAGACCAAGCCGTACATTTTGACACATATTTTGTGGGGTTTCATGCAGCGGTTCGGGCTGCATCAATGGTGACAGAGTAAAAATAAGTATTAAACAAGTGCCTGCCATGCATTGTGTGGGGCAGGCCCCAAATATCAAGCATATTTTTCATAATGTAATGTATTAACTTTTATAGAAACTAAATAAACAATTACACCACAGCGAACTCGCAAAACTAAAGAGAACATGCAAAGTACTCAGATCTGGTTTCTGTTGGTGTGAGACTTTTATTTTGCCAGGCTGTGTCCCACCATCAAATATACACCATCAAATAAGCATAGAATTACAATCAATAGATCGGTCCTTATGGGTCGGGCACATTGTCACCGATACCCAATCTAGATTTTATTCAATACCAAGTCAAATATTATTATTGGATTGATGCGTCTCTAATTATATCGTCCCAATCCCCAAGAATCCCAACCCAACTACCGCCCGGTAGCCCTTACCCCCATCATTACCAAGTGCTTGGAGCGGCTGGTCCTAGCACACCTCAGATCCTGTCTCCCCCCCACACTAGACCCCCACCAATTTGCATACAGGCAGAACAGGAGCACAGAGGATGCAGTCTCTATAGCACTGCACTTTCTCCTTTCTCACCTGGACAGTAAGAACACTTACGCCAGACTGCTGTTCTTAGATTTTAGTTCAGCATTCAACACTGTCATCCCATCACAACTCATTACCAAACTCACAGACCTCGGCATCAGTCCACTCATGTGTAACTGGTTGCTCGACTTCCTGACCAGTCGACCTCAACATGTCCGGCTGGACAACCACTTCTCATCCACCATCATCATAAACACCGGAGTGCCACAAGGCTGTGTGATGAGTCCCTTCCTCTGCTCCCTCTTCACCTATGACTGCAGACCTGTCCGTGGCTCTAACGCCATCATCAAGTTCGCAGACGACACCACGGTGATCGGCCTCATCAGAGATAATGACGAGGCCGCTTACAGGGAGGAGGTAGACCGTCTGGCTGAGTGGTGCGACAAAAACAACCTGCAGCTGAACACCGAGAAGACCAAGGACCTTATCGTGGACTTCAGGAGGAACGCTGACCCACATCCACCCATCCACATTAAGGGGACAGTGGTGGAGCGTGTGGACACCTTTAAGTTCCTGGGAGTCCACATCTCCAAGGACCTGACTTGGACGACCAGCTGCTCCAAACTCATTAAGAAGGCACATCAGCGACTCTTCTTCATGAGGACCCTGAGGAAGAACCACCTGTCCTCAGAGATCCTCACGAACTTCTACCGCTGCACCATTGAGAGCATCCTCACCAACTGTATTACAGCTTGGTACGGGAACTGCTCTGTCTCCGACCGGCAGGCGCTGCAGAGGGTGGTGAAAACTGCCCAGTATATCGCCGGGGCAACGCTCCCTGCCATCAAGGACATCTACAGGAAGCCGTGTTTGAAAAGGGCCGGGAAAATCACAAAGGACTCCACTCACCCAGCACACACACTCTTTTCCCTCCTGCCCTCTGGGAGGCGTTACAGAAGCCTACGGACCAGAACCACCAGGCACCGGAACAGCTTCTTTCCCACAGCTGTCAGGCTTTTGAACGCCTCCTGACATAAAACATAAACTATAAGGACTGTACTCCCCTATCCTCTCATACAACAATAACACATGGACTATCCTCACACACACACACACACATCACGGACTGTTTTCTTCACACACACATACAACCTGTAAATTTGATCTGCCATTATTTATCTATAATCCATTTCCTAACATTCTTGTATAATCTGTATAATCTGTGCATATAGCTCCCATATTTATATTTATACATAATATCTATATCTCTTGCTATAACCCCTTATAGTCCATACATACATAGTCTTGTACATCTGTAAATAAATATTTATATCTCGTAGAGCACTTCTGGATAGATGCAAACTACATCTCGTTGCTTGTACTTGTGACAGTGCAATGACAATAAAGTTGAATTCTATTCTATTCTATTCTATAAGAAAACTGAAATGTTCAAATTATAGCAAAAACAATACCTTTTGACATGGACGTTTTATGGTTTATTTTACAAGTTTCAGAGAAGAAAATACAGCGACTGAGAACGTTGCTACAAGAGATAAGAAAAGTTTGTATTTTGTGCGAGTTCTAACACAGTTAACCTTTTTGAAGCCTTTTTAACGCAAGTTCCACGTGAAAAAGGTTTCTGGTGCAAATGTATTTTAATCAGCTTTATAAAATACAGATTTCTTGTGAAAGTATACAAATAGTTATATAGCTGGAAGTAGGCCATTGAGAAAAATTATAGAAAACTACAGTACAGACCAAAAGTTTGGACACACCTTCTCATTGAATTCAATGAGAAAGTGTGTCCAAACTTTTGGTCTGTACTGTATATACAAAATAAAAAGTTCAATACATTAAAATTGAGAAGTTGAGAATATTTTTATCTAGAAAATGGTTATCTATAGCCCATTTAAACCCTGTAGACTTTTTTGAGCCCTTCTAATGAGACATATCTCCGTTGTGAGTTTTCATGTGGTTACTCAAACTACATCTATGACTGAAACCTTTTCCACAGATTATACATGAGAAAGGTTTCTCACCTGTGTGAGTTCTCATGTGGCTATTCAAGCTACATTTTTGAGTGAAACCTTTTCCACATGTTATACAGGCAAAAGGTTTCTCACCTGTGTGAGTTCTCATGTGCTGATTTAAACAACTATTTTGGTTAAAATCTTTTCCACAAATTGTACAAGAGAAATGCTTCTCACCTGAATGACTTCTCATGTGAAAAGTCCAACTACGTTTTTGAAGGAAATCTTTTCCACAGGTGAGACATGAGAAAGGCTTCTCACCTGTGTGAGTTCTCAGGTGACCAGTCAAATTGCGTTTTTGAATGAAAGCTTTTCCACAGGTTGTACAAGTGAAAGGTTTCTCACCTGTGTGGATTCTCATGTGACAATTCAAACTATATTTATGAGTGAAATCTCTTCCACAGCTTACACATGAAAATGGCTTCTCACCTGTGTGAGTTCTCATATGCTTTCTCAAACAACTACCTTCAATAAAATGTTTTCCACAGGTTATACATGAGAAATGCTTGTCACCTGAATGACTTCTCATGTGAAAAGTCCAACTACGTCTTTGAATGAAACCTTTCCCACAGGTTAGACATGAGAAAGGCTTCTCACCTGTGTGAGTTTTGATGTGTATAGTCAAACTATGTTTTTGAAAGAAACCTTTTCCACAGGTTTCACATAAGAAAGGCTTCTCACCTGTGTGAGTTCTCATGTGGTGAATCAATTTGTTTTTCTGAATGAAACTTTTTCCACAGGTTAAACATGAGAAAGGCTTCTCACCTGTATGAGTTTTAATGTGGCGAGTCAAAATATTTTTTTGAATGAAACTTTTTCCGCAAGCTAGACATGAGAAAGGCTTTTCATCTGTGTGAGTTCTCATGTGGCAAGTTAAACTATGTTTTTGAATAAAACCTTTTCCACATGTTATACACGAGAAACGTTTCTCGGCTTTATGAATTCTCATATGGCAAGTCCACCTACTTTTTTGAATAAAATCTTTTCCACACGTTAGACATGAAAAGGGCTTCTCACCTGTGTGAGTTTTCATGTGCTGGTCCAAAAAACTTTTTTGAGTGAAACCTTTTCCACAGGTTAGACATGAGAAAGGCTTCTCACCTGTGTGCATCATCATGTGTCTATCTAAACTTTGTTTGCGACTCAAACATTTCCCACAGGTTAGACATGAGAAAGGATTCTTATTTCTATGAGTTTTCATGTGACTTGTTAAATCACTACTGCATTTGAACTTTTTTCCACACACTGTACATTGCTTATAGTTTTTACCTTTGTAAGTTTTCCTACCCTCCATCCCTTTGTCTACATTGCCACTTTGACCTTTGTTGTGAGTCTTTATTTTCTTATGATGATCTGCTTCAGGGATGTCCGGAAATAGGAATTGGTTTCCTTTGAGTTGTGGTTGTTGGTCTGTTTCACCAACAGAAGTCTTTGTGATTAAATTATCAGTCTCCTGCTTCAGTACATCCTGCTTTTCATGAAGGTTGATGCTTACAGTATCTTTCTCTACCCTCTGCTGAAGTCCTGATGCATGCTCCGCTTCCTTCACTACTTTAGTATCTAGTTTGTCTGGTTCCTCTTTGAGTTCCACAGATCCAGAATTGGTTACTGTTAGGGTATCCGTCTCCTGCTTCAGTACTTCCTGGTTTTCATCCTGACTGATGTCTTCAACCTCAATTTTTACCATCTGCTGAGATTCTGATTGACAACAGTCATCTTTCAATTGTTGCAGTTCTATTTCCTCTGGTTCCTCCTTTATTTCAAGAGATCCAGAATCTGTTCCCATTAAGGTGTCTGTCTCTTGCTTTAGTACAATGTTTTCATCTTTCTTCACATTTAGCAGAGGTTCCGATCCATACTCTTCTTCTTTTACTTGCCTAAGTTCTGGTTCTTCTGTTTCCCTCTGGTCCAAAACAGAGATCTCTTGTTGGTTGAGAACAAAATAGTGAGAAGCAACATCTTGCTTGATAACAGACATGCTATTGAGGCAAATCTGAAAAAAAGACAAATAGAAAATATAACGTAAGTTTTAGCTTATTGCCTCCCAGATGAATTTCAACATTTTCAGGATCCAACTGATGGTCGAAGTTCACTTTTCGACTTTAAACTCTTCTGTACAGTTAAGGCAGAAAAAGGTTTCTACACATTGTCTTCAGAGTTAAAGTTAACACAGCATTAAGACAACTTTCGATACACAGCCTGAAACAGACGGACAAAAACACTTCAATAGAAAATGTCAAACCTTCCTGTAATCTTAGGGTTGGCACTGACATGTTTTCTGGTTGCAATCGCATAGAAATGCTCCATAAACTACTTTGTTACCTCAAGACTTTTTGACCTTCAATTTTGACAAAGTCGCCTAAAGCTGCAGAACATGGGCTGGAACAACCAAAGAAGAAAAAAACATTTTGTGGTCACTTTACTGATAAAACTGAGTTTTCTTTTCAATATTTTTCAAGAAATATTAGAATATTACATAGTTTTCATCTATCGCTGATTTTTGATTCCCGTCTATCTGGATCTGGAAGAAATTTGCTTTTGGAGCTTTAATTGCTTTTTTTTTCTCTTGATGTGAATCTCTGGTAAATTCTGAGCTTTAATTAGCTTGGTTGGCTATCAATTAGCCACAAGCTAATATTTAGCGGCGATGTGTTTAAAGCTAGATGGTAATTTCATTTTGAAAGGGGAAAAAACCAGTCAGGGATACTGGTTTATGGGTGAGAATGCATGTTGTCTCAGGCTGTTTGGTATGTGAATTAGCGATGCTTATTATAACTCACAAAGGTTGTTCTGCTGTTGTTGCGCCTTTTCCTTCTGAAATACTGATACTGATAAAGCATGTGGTGACAGCGAGTTATTTATTCCACTGTATGGAATTCAATAGTGCCGAAAAGAAGATATTGATGTAAATTCAGTGAATATTATGTTGTGATGTTTTGTTGAGCTAAAAGACAAAAGTTATTTATCACAGCTTGGAATAATTGTATCTACACAGAGTGAGGAGATAAAGTTTCACTAATGCCCCCTTTTCAGATGTTGGTGAACTGCAGACCATCGCGGTTCTTCCTGCAGCCTCTGAGTTGGAGGATCTCATCAGTGTCCGTCTTCCTGACCGCCGGTCGGTTTTTACCTCCAGGATGTCCAGAGACCTTCAGCTTCTGGAGCAGGAACCACATGAGCTCCATGTGCTGATGAAACATTTCTAATTTCAAATGTGTCTGATGTTCTTAGAGTTGAAGTGCATTAACAATCTGTTGTTTTTCACTTCAATATGTTTAATTATGATTCATCTGACGTCCAAGTTACACTGAGAACAAATAAAACTGTTTTCCTTCTAATCTGACTGGTTCTAGTTTTAATCAAACCTTCATGTTTCCACTTTTTAGTCTCTAAGAATTAAAAGTTTAAACTCTTAGTCTTATTTATCACTAATTAAGGTTCCAGGTTTTGGACACATTTTCTCTCTTTCTTACGTTGAAGATTCTCCAGGCAGACAGATAAACAGAGTGGATAGAAAGATGATGTAGAAAGTAGAAATGAACATGACTTGTATTTTGGGTTTTTGTTAATAGCAGCCCTGATAATAATGTGAAAATGTTTGGTTTGCTGAATAATGTATTAATAATGTGTCAATGACATATTTCTACAACATAATGTTATTTTCACTCTGTCTAAAGCTCCTCTCGTTTTGGGAGGATCATATTAGGACCTTGATGCCAAACAAACTACAGTTTGTACAATAATGTGAGGAGAGATTATAAAAAAGAGACTTTGTTCACTGAGAGAAAACAGCATTTATTTTCTTCTTTTCTTTGCCTCGGCTCTTCGTGGAGCTCTGCCATCTCTGCTGGTAGCTGCTTCCTCCTGAAGGAGATCCAGTTGTTGTTCTGACGGTTCTCCTCATCGTTCTCCATCATGTCAGCCATGTTCCTCCTCTTCTGTTCTCTGGGAAAAGTAATCAGATGTTAGAGCTTGCAGCACATAAATGTAGATAAATAACAGAGTTACTAATGTGGGAGTTACAAACACAGAAGGAATTATTTAAAACAGACATGTTACTTTATATATATGCAAATACTTTTTTTTACCATCCAGACCTGAACAATTATAAATAACTGCAATAGTTGCATTAATTAAAGACAAAACATAATTAAGTTTTAGACCTATGCAGACATACAAAAAGCAGACAGAGATATCTCCAAACTGCTCACCTGGCTGGAGAGCAGCAGCGGCGTTGGCTGCATCTGTTCACCGAGGTTTTTATTCTCTCCACTACGTTGAGAAAAACGACTCGTTCCTCACAGCTCCATCAACATACCGCTGAATATTGAAATGCGAAGCAAAGAAAAGCCGACATTTTGTTCACATCTTGTTTGTATCTTCCATCACTTCCGTGTTGCAGCGAGTTGAAACGTTGCGCCTCGTTTTCTTTCTCTCTTTGCTGCTCCGTCTGACCGTCTGGCCGCCTGACCGTCTGACTGCACCCTCAGGCCATCAGTAAACTGGAGTGAAGCTTGCGTCACAGGCCCGGTTGGGCCCGTCTCCGAAGCAGGACCCTAAAAAGCAGGACCAGCCCCGAAAAGAAGCCGGTGGAAAAGTTCTGAAAGCGAGTAGAGCCGGACCGGACCGGACCGGGCCAAGCCGAGCCGGTGGAAAAGAGTCAATAGAATTGTATATTTTATAGTAAACGATGTTCCTGCTATATGCAGGTTGTTTTTTTGGTGTTGAGGGACAGCGTGTGAAGAAGGGCGAGTCAGGATGCAAAGAAGCGGGTTCACTTTGTGTCCACGACGATTGGGATGTGGTTAAAACTAACCCGGCAGCTACAACTTTGGCCGATACCATTTTTTTTGTCTGAGATGTTGCTCAATATATCAAGAAAGTTTCTGAATTGGCAACAACGAGGTGACTGTTGTTAACTGTAAATGTGCAGACGTGACCTGGTGGCCCAGAAGTTGATTTTTAGACGTTTGCCGAGGTTGATGACATCGGTGGATAAGATCGGCTCCACACGTAAAAATCAGTCAATCTCAAAATAAAGGAAATCGGCACCAATAAATCGGTGCACCACTACTTACCAGATTAGTAGATTTTACATGTATAACCTACAGTAATATTACTGTGCAGTTTTTACATCTAAAATAAATATTTCTCAAATAAAGTTGATTGTTGCAACTAATCGTGGATCCCTTTCAGAGAGGAAGCTCAACTTAGGCAGAGCTCCCGTTTCAACACAACACTTTCCCCCTTTTCCAGACGGGAAAATCTAACTTTTCTTGTCACAATGTTTATTATATTTGTATTATTGGGTTTTGAAATTACACTGCAGACACTTAACTTTGTTCAGTGGTGGTTAAGATACGTCTTTTTGTAGGATTTTATAAAAAACATGAAGTCAGATAACTATATTTTAGTAATTTTTCATTCTCTAACTCAAAAGAAAGTTTAAAAATTCATTTTTTAGGCAAAAGAAAAGATAACAAAATAACTGATGTGTGTAAAACTACAGCTGACAAGTTTAAAACAGTTTCAACTGAGTGAAGTATAAAGTAAGTGTAGAAAAATACACACATGTATTTTCTGTTACCAAACTAAAGTAAGAGACTAAGATTTAGATTAGATAAATATACCTAAGATCTAAATAATATTAACGTAGTAAACTTAAATTCACAATCTGTACTTTTAAAGCCAAAATGCTCTTAACACTAAAAAAGCTTTAAAATCTGTTTTCACAAACTGAATAAAGATTTTCAAACTGCAATAATTCTGTCCAGATTTGATGTGATTTCATTATAAAATATGGATTTTTGCTACAATAGAAATGTAAAATCAAAATGTGTCTTTACTTTAATCTTTTGTTTGTATAAAATTATGAAGCTCAATTTTAAACATTCGATGTTTTTGTGACATTTAGAGTGGATTGAAATAAACGGGATTTCATTAAATGCAGCAGAATTCCAACTTCAGCAACGAGAAAGATTTAAATTGTAAAACCGAAACTAACAGCAGGTCGAAGCTCCAGTAAAGCCTGGATCAGCAAACTCTACCTGGAGGCTCCGAGAGGATCCGGGCTGATGATCGATCCTTCCTCCTCCGGTGCTGCTGTTAGTCTCTCTGATCGATTCTCTCTCTGATCGATTCTCTATGAAGATTAACCGAAGATATTGTTACCGCAGACTCTTAAACATTCAGCTCACCCAGCAAAGCCGCTTTTTAACCGCCGATAAACACAAAGAAGCCTGGAAGCTAACGCTGCTAGCTCAGTATTGGCTACTTCCGCCGGAAGTGTCACAAGGAAATCTACCCCAGAAATAGAAAATACACTTTTAGTTCCGGTGTGGCACCATATTCTGTGAGCACCGTATATTGTGACGAAAGGAAAAATAAATAATAAGCCGAACAACGAATAAAAATTAACATTTGACCACTAATATTATGACTGTTATGGAAATACAGACAACGACAGAATATGATAGGTCTTGTCAGATATTGCTGTGTTGCAGATGACGTAGCACCCAATGCAGATGGAGGGCAGGAAGTAAATTCAGCCCATTTATTTCTGCTGATCCAGCATCAAAATGCCTAAAGTCTGACTCCTTTCTCACACATTGTACGGTTGTTCCAAAAGTTCTAATAGAGAGAAAGATAAAAGTTAATTTCGTGTTTTGATGGTAGTCTGTCACAAGGGTGTTAATTATTAAAAAAACTTACAGGAAAAAGAGGAGAAAAGTGGATCAACTATCTACAGCTAAAAACAGGAGGTGTGAAAACTAACAACGCCAGAGTTTGCAGCGCCTGCTTTCACAAAATTCAGATGAAGGTCCAGAAGTGAATTTCTCCGGTTCAAAACAAAGCTAAATTGATCACAGAGTGTAACTAATTCCCTAAATAGGCTGGAACAGACAAGGTATCTAGAAAAATATGCACATATTTAGGATATGATCCATATTATCTCTGTAAAAAAGACTTCTCTTATAATCTTGAGGATTTACCCGCATCCAGGCGATCGACATAACTAACTATCTGGAGCTGCAGAGTTCATATTATACCAAGAGCCAGAAGAAAGTTTGAAAAAGCCTGGAGAATACAAACATTTATTGGGTCACGCATTAGCTTAGCAGTGGCAGCTTCCAGCTTCAGTAACAGCCAGGCCGCAGTAGAACAGAACCAAAAGGAGAAATCTGATGAACTGTTTTTGACCAGAGGAAGAGGAAGCTCTGCAGGCTATGAAGAGCTGGAATAGAATAGAATAGAATAACTTTATTTATCCCAGCAGGGAAATTACTTCGCAGTTACAGCAGCATAGAGACAAGACACACCACATCCACCACTGAGTAGCAATTGTAGACAAAATAAATAAAAATAAAATATAACATGCTGTCAATATAAAAGCAGCTTAGAGCAGTCCTTGCAAAGATTCAAAATGCAGATATGTATATGTAAATATATGTACAGCAAGTGTGCCACAGTGCAGTTGTGTGAAATTGGACTGATTAGTGCAGAACAATGATTTAGCTTTTATTGTACAGTGAGATGGCATGTGGCAGGAAGGATTTCCTGTATCTGTCCCTACGACAGCAGAGCTGGAGCAGCCTATGTGAGAAGGAGCTCCGCTGTCTGTCCACTATGTGGTGGAGAGGCTGCTGTTTATTGTCCATAATAGACAGAACCTTCTTCAGTGTCCTCCTCTCCACCACAGTTTCCAGGACATGGACAAAAGTTCTCCAGCAGAACAATTCACTTTTGTCTTCAAAAAGAAGAAAAAAAGGATTATAACAGGTCATATTACTAAAACATTTTTCAAAAACCGGCAGCAGCTCTGATATTTCATTTTATGCTGACAACTTTTTATCTGTATTTCTCATTTTAAATTAAAGGCAAAGCCATTCTCCTTTTCTATCCTTTAATGGCTGACATATTGCTTCTGTTTGCTAATCCAGATCGTCTACCGTTTGATGACTGGAAGGTGGGGAAGGTTTGGACTGAGCCGCTGCTCTGAAACAAGCAAAGGATCTCCAGTTTAGATCCAGAGGCTCTAAAATCTCTGCAGGTGAAGGCAGAGCTGGTGTAAGGCTGCGTCCATCAGGATGAAGAGCAGGTGGCCGCTGCTTTTGAAGAAGCAGAACTCACAGAACCCCAAAGGGGTTCACTGCTCTCCCCAGGTTCTGTTAAAGCTGATAACTAGGACACATCCAGAGCTGAAGATCCGAACCGCATCTGTCTACAGACCAGTGACCGGTGTGAGAAACAGAACTGCTCCAGTTGCACCGTCTGCGGGAAAAGTATCGCTCAAGGCCACATGCTTGTTCACATGAGAATCCACACAGGTGAGATGCCTTTCACATGTACAATGTGTGAGAAAAGCTTCAAAGTGAAAATCAGCCTGAAGCATCACATGTGAACGCACAGTGGAGAGAAACCGTTCATCTGCGAGATCTGCAGAAAGAATTTCACCCAGAAAGGGCACACTGTAACAAATTGCTGTATAAAAACGGCCAAAACTGAACAGTATCATACTGTTTCTATTGAAAACGGTACTGCACCGTGAAAAACAATGCATTCTGGGCAATTATTACTGTTTTTAATAAAATACTGTAATATACTGTGAGTAGCATTGCATTTTGGGAATGATGTTAGATTCAACTGCAAGGAGGCTCTCTTTAAACAGAACGCTACTGTATTTTTCAAGAAGACACGTCGTTGTGACATGTGGAAGCAACCTCTAGAATTTTCTTTACAAGGACTATCCATTTGAATCCTGCATTTTATGAGCCAATCCGGTAAGTTGGAGCATAATTTATTTGTCAGATGATGTTGTCATACAGTTGTCATTTTTAAGCAGACTGTAGCTGTTTGAAAGTTAGCTTAGTTAATCTGTCATGCTGTAATAAGAAAGCTAGCATAACATTATTTGATATATCTTGGCCCTGACTCCTTAAGCATCATATGCTAATCTGAAATTACTGCATTTTCAGGCGCTTTCTTGATATCAACCCTGAAAGAGGGACTAAGGCCAGCTGTGGCAAGATCGTCTCCAAGAGGACAGGAAAAACTGTTCAAAAGAAGTCGGTCACTGTCAACCCCCGTATTTCAACTCTGCTAAAAAACCTCTTGGACTTTGAGTGGAATTTCATATAGTGAGAAGGTTAGTGAGAACTTTCTAATCAGGCTATAGATATTGTTGCCCCTCTGTGCAAAAACAAACAATCAAACAAACAAAAACTATACAGGCATGAAGGCAACTTATCCCTGAACAGGAGTGTTCTTGAGAGATTTTTTTTGGTTTAAGGGTCAACATAATCTTAGACATCTCTTTTAATTTATAGCATAAATTTTGTCAAGGCTCCCACTTTCTGTTCTTCAGATGTAATTTGTAATTTTGACTGTACAGGCACAATGTTTAACTTATCTTGGCAGTATGTTGTCAAATATTGTTTCATTGTTTTATCATTTGAAGTTGGAGCTCTGATTTTGCCCTAAAGGAAATTCAAGTCTAAATGTTTCATTTCAATTTTTATCAAACTAAAATTTGCAATTTTTTTCTATGCTTTAGATTGAAAGTTAAATGTTTCATTTGTTTTATGTTGCATCATATTGTTCCTCACTTCCACTAAAAGTAGTATTTTGTATTGAAAAAGTAGTGTGCTGAGTTGTACAATGCATTATTTCATAATTTCTTTCATACTTATTTTATTTCAGACTAATCAAAAGGCCACAATTCATGCTTTATTCAAAAACTCTTTAAATCAGTTATTAAGAAATTTATTTTACAAAATAGATGGTGATTTTCTTACTGTTTTTCCAGAATACGACTTACTTTGGACAGTTTACCCTCAACATTCTTGTAGAAAAGGTTTAGGTTTAAGGCACACATACGTTGTCGTTTCAAAACCTTCTTCTTTATTATGTGGCCACTAAAGACTGTGTATGAGTCAATGTTTGAGTTGGTTCTTGTTTTTCCCCAAATAAATGTTGGTTGACATGATGGAACTTACATTTTCTAAGTGTTTTTTTTATGTTTCTATTTTGTATTGGAAATTTACAGTAGTAAGTTGTATGTGAATTCAACAGTAATGATACCACAGAAAAACTGTAATATACTGGCAACACAGCTGCCAGTAGTCTACTGTAAATCTGATAAAAAACAGCAATGTGCTGTAATCAAAAGATTTCTTTTGTGACAGTAATATACTGTAAAGTTGATTACAGTAAGGGTACTGTATAATTAACAGTAAAATGCTGGCAACCCTGCTGCCAGCATTTTACTGTAAAAATACAGGGCAATTTGTTACAGTGCAGCTGATGTGTCGCTTCCGAATCCACACGAGCGAGAGGACGTTCACGTGTTACACGTGTGGAAAAGTTTCCGTCAGAAGTGTCAGCTGATTGACCACACACACAGGAGAGAGACCTTTCCAATGCAAGACCTGTGAAAAAAGATTAAGTTTAAACAAAACCCGGAACATCACAATCCACACTGGTGAGAAATTGTTCACCTGTGAGACATGTGGAAAGACCTTCAGGCTCTTAAACACTTTGAAACTTCACAGGAGAAGTAACACAGGGGAGACACCTTTCATGTGCAAGATGTGTGGGAAGAGCTTCTGTTCCTTTGAAAACTTATGGAGTCACATAAAAATCCACACCAATGAGAGGCAGTTGACTGTAAACTCTGTGTAATTCAGTTCAATCGCAATGAAACTTTAAGGGCTCACATCAGAACTCACACAGGCGAGAAACCATCTTTGTGTAAGACGTGCGAAAAAAGATTCTGTTCAAAATACAGCCTGAAAATTCATTCCAGAACTCACTCAGGCGAGAAGCCTTACCAGTAGCGGCTGGTGCTAAAAAAACTGAGGGGGGCGCACACAAACAAACAAATGAAAAACAAACAAAACAAATCTTAAAAAATAGCACTATTTGAACATGAATTTTGCCCTCCTTTCCTTCTGCCCTGCAAATTTCTCAATTACATTCTTGTTAAAGTCAGTCATCTCTGTGACTAGTCTTTTCTCCATTGACAACATGGCCAATGCATCCAGCCTGTCCTGAGTCATTGAGTTTCTCAGAAAAGTCTTGATTCTTTTCAGAGTTGAAAAGCACCTTTCAGCTATGCTAAGTTTCCCCCAAAAACTTAGCTTCATTGCATTGTCTAGGTGGCTGCGGCTGTTTTCGTGCCGTTTGCATTTTTCTGAAAGATGTTTTAAGTCTCTTACCCCAGTTGTTGTCCACATTGCCTCCGTGCCAGAACTTTGAAATAGCAAACACGGAAAGCAGTAAAATGCATTGCTTAATGCAAACGTAACCGTGAATCGACCTAACGAACTGCAGCTGCGCTAATGAGTCGAATCGGGGATTGTCCAATCACACAATGTTTTAAAAAAAATTAGCCAGTACTGACGCTCTACCAGTAATGACACAACAGAATGGGTGTGTCCGGGACGCAGAGCGCTGCGCCCTGTGGAAAACCTTAAACAACCAATTAAAAGTCAGCCTCAGATCACCTGCTTGCCAAAAGTTGATGCGCCTACATACACACTCATTAGGACGGCGCCCTGCACATAGGAAGTGTGCACAATGTGAGCAATTAGAATTATGTATTTACTATTTTAATAAATTCTAACATGTCTATTGGACACACAGTATGAATAAATACATTTCTAAGTATTTTGCAGTTCAGAATAGAAATCATTTATTATCTAAACCAGGGGTGGGCAACTCCAGGCCTCGAGGGCCTAAACGTCTCCTGCAACTTTTAGATGCATCTCTACTTCAACACACCTGAGTCAAATAATGAGGTCATTAGCAGGACTCTGGAGAACTTGACTGCACTTAGGAGGTGATTGAGTTATTGGATTCAAGTGTGTTGGACCAGGGAGACATCTAAGATTTGCAGGACACCGGCCCTCGAGGACCAGGATTGCCCACCCCTGATCTAAACAATTTAAAGGGGGCGGCGCCCAAGCGCCCCCTACTGGCCAGCCGCCACTGAGCCTTACGCATGTGAACTCTGTGGAAAGTGCTTCACGGCAAAAAGTGGTTTGAGTCACCCAGGTGTGATGCCGTAACCTTGGCAACACTTTCTCATTCACTGGACTTTGAGAGTCTGTAAGAAGTGTAACAGGCGGCACCACCAGGTGGCGCTCCCTCCACAGCCTGAGCTTCTATAAGAGGGAAGCTGGAAGGTGGAGGCCAGGTGTTCATTTCCTGTGTGTGAGACCAGGTGTGTGTTTGGCCCACGCTGTTTGCTGGCTGTGTGCTGCATTATTAATGACGTTCCTGTGGGAGCGTAGCGTTACCTGGGCGTGTGGTTGTTCGATGCCGCAGGGCTGCACCCGATCTACTACATCAAGGTTGACCTCAGAGGTCTAGTTTATGCAATGCAGGTATTCAGTGTTTTAATGTTTTAGATTGACTTGATTAAAGTGATTTAATAAGCATTTAGTAATTGTTGTATTTTTGTTTTTACAGTTTTATCACTGCTTCCTTTTAGAGTTTGATTTTCTTGTTAGTCCGTCCAGTTTGGGTTGTTTGTCTCCTCTCAGTGTTTGTGATCAGACTGACAACCTAACATCTGTTGTTTTGTCTTCCGTCTGTCTTTGGGTCACTTCCTGAATGCTCAGGTTCTATGTGGCTGTTGATCTAAAATATCTGAGACCTGATTCTGTTGGTGTGATCTCCAGTTTGGATGGCATGTGATCATTCTGCAGTGAATCTTAAGTTTGCAGTGAACATTGAGGTGGTTTATGCGGGTTTGTCCGCCTGAAGTGGTTTTTAAATTCGGGTTGAACATTATTGGATTGACAGCGAATGGATAAAGTTAACATGTAACCTTTTTATTTGTGTAACAATAAATATTGTTAACTTCATTCTGGTTGTTGTTTATTGCCCTTCGGCTTGACGGAGTTGTAACAGAAAGACACTAAGATTCAAGCTGCTGCTCTCGTTCGTTTCCAGAGCCGCTAGCCCCGTTTTAAATCCTGTTAGCTGCACCTGACTGTGTTCAGTCATTGATAATTCAGCCAATAAACATCAAAGGACAATAATCATTCTCAACCCATTCAGATTTAGCACCATTTTGTAAACATGCAGTTTGTTTACACCAGCATGCATTGGTGAATATAAATAATATTATATGAAGTTTATTAATTTATAAAGGAACCAAAAACCAACAGAGCCAGACAGTCGGCTGCTCAGTTAAAGACTCATGCATGTATCTTGATCATCCATCCATTTTCTAACACCTTGTCCCAAAGGGTCAGGAGGAGCTGCTGCCTCTCCAGCTACGTTCCGGGCGAGAGGCGGGGTCACCTGGACAGGTCGCCAGTCTGTCGCAACACAGAGACAGACAGGACACACAACCATGCCAACCAACACACACACACACACCTAGGGAGAATTTAAAGAGAACAATTAATTGGGGGAGGAAGCCAGAGTACCCAGAGAGAACCCACTATGCACAGGGAGAACATGCAGACTCCATGCAGAAAGACCTTCTTGCTGCAAGGCAACAGTGCTACCAACGGCGCCACTTTGCAGCCTGAGCCTCCATTCACGGTTCCCTTTCTGTTTCTGAACACATCCTTCAATGAAATAAAAAGATTTCTGCTCTTTGCTTCTCAATAGATATAATGAGGCTGATTAATTGATTTTCTGCTGCTGAGTCTTCAACAAGTCATTGGATGGATTTAGTTCAATTCAAGGTATAAACCTTGAACCTGAGAAGAATTCAAATGTTCTTACTGGTTACTGGATCCGTCACCAGCAGGGTTTTGGACCGGCAGCTCCACAGCTGAGCTGAAAACAACGGCTCAAATTATAAAATCTACCAGCCTGAGGAAAAGATCCAGAGAAACGCAAAGAGCTGAAAAATGTTGAGTTAGAATGGAAGGAAACAACATAGAAATGTATAACATTTACTGCTGATGGCATTTTTAATGTAGAAAATGGCTTTAAATTAGCTGAGCTGCAGAAACTCAGGAAACATTGAGCTGATTTCTGCTCCTCAGGTTTCAGCCACATGGTGCTGAAGTTGGTGTCTGAATGGTAGTTTGACCTTTGGCTTCTTTCTGCTGTTTCACTATTTTCCAGCTCAAAATCTAAAATGCATCTCAAGTTGTCAAAGCTGTAATAAATTATTCTAAAGACAGTTTTTTGCGGTCACTCATAAACAACCATGGAAAGCTTTGTTGTATTTATAAAATAAAGTGTTGATGTTCATATGTAGGGTAGGAATTTATTTACTTTTTAATAGTTCAGTCCAGTTCAGACCAAAGTGGTCGAGCTCCTTCTCTTATGAAAATAAAAATTTTCTTTAAAAGACTTGATTATTAAACGTTTTAACTTTAGATGATTTGAAAGTTGGTTTGGTTTATGATGAGGCAGGTGAACAAAATCACAGGGAGCAAATAAAACTAAAGCAAAATTAAAGGACATTGTAATGGTCTCACTATGGTGTCTTGAACCACCGCTAACCATCAGCCAAACTCCTTTCACACGAGTCAGGATTTGTCAGCTCCTCTTTATTTTCCATGTAGAACGGAGTGAAACTGCAAACACAAACAACTCAGAATAAACTCAAAGCAGCTAATAGAAATGTTTCACATACAGTTACATTAAGTACAAAACAACCCCACTAATGGCCTAAAATATCCTAACGGCCTGCTAGCAATGACGTAGCAAACAACCGACTCGCTGACATTTATCTTCAGAACCAACATAAATTCAATAGACAACTCACTGGGCCTTACACGTTAACACAAACGCCCATTCTGAACTATAAGATGTCACTTACAGACATTGCCGCGAAGAAACCGAACAGAATGCGACACCACAACAGACACATCTGTCCATCTGCTTCACCGCTAGCCGAACAAACGCACTAAGCAACATAAAAGTAAAGCATTTCCCCTTCCCCAAAACATCCAGTAGATGGCAGCAATGTGCCATACAAAATAAAGCACCCACAGTTCTCAGTTTACAAGACAACTTACAGGACAGACATAAATAATTAACTTTCTGCTGAAAGTCCAGATCCAGAGCTGCATCGTCTTCCGTCCAGCAGGGGGAGACACTACAAACATTCAGCTCACCAGTTCATTTATTTATTATTATTATTGTAAGTGTCAATAAAATAGTTTATTTCTTGAAAAAATGTATGTTTATTTCTAAAAGATAGAATAATGTATTTTAAGTAGTTTGGTTCACGTTTTAAGATTTGTGTTAAATGATTGTATTTTATTTCGTGTCAAATTATTTTTTGTCGAAAGTTATGGTGAGATTTGTGTTCATGTGTGAGGCAGCGAGACGTAAATAAGCATAGAAGAAGCAGAACTATGTGTAGCAGCCTCATGTCCTGTAGCTGTCCAGGTATTTTCTAGTTATGTTTGTAATGTTTTGTGAATTTATTGGTTATGGTGTTTTAATTACTTAATATTTTGGTTTAGAGTGAACAACGACCAATCATTCGGTTAAAGACCTCCGAAGTGGCAGGCGGCCACGTGTCACCTGTCTGTCTGTAAATGTATCCATGTCTAAAGCTTTGTGTTTTATTTCTGTAGTTTTCACGGCATTTAATAAAGAGCCCGTCTTAAGGAAGCTGTGCCAGAGTTGTCACTTTGGAGCTACAATTATTAATATGAACATAAACAATCAACATCAAAACGGTACCATGACGTATACATTATGTCTTCACACTACATTCTTACAAAACACAAATAACCGAAAATTAATTGAAAATGTAGCAGAGCAAATTGTACACAACTTAAAAAATTCACTGCATTAAAGTACAAATGTTGTTTTAATAACTTAAAAGCATTTTTGATTCCACAAAACAAAAAGACTTACAAAACAAATTTAACTCATTCTTCCTCTGTATAAAATAAGGAATGGTTTAAAAGAAGTGACATTTGTATGCAATGATTGGCTAATAGGAAAACATTAATGTTATGGTCATTCATCAAAACACCAAGTTTTTCAGGTCAGAATCAGTTCTGGGTCATTTTTCATTTCAGAGCAGCAGACTGGCTATTTTGGTAGCTTGGAGTAAAAAAGGCAAAGATCTGCAGCACAGCTGCTTTCTGTGGCTTTTATTTCACATAAAAAAATTAATCCGGGTCTCATTGGGTCCTTTAATTAGACTGCTGCCGAGACAATCAGCAGCATAATGCACAGCTTCTTAGAGAAGAAAAATCTGATTTATGGTTATTTATTTCTAAACTGAGAAGAGAACGAAGCAAAGCTCGTCAGCTGCAAAACTAAAACATGAAAAAAATGGATGGAGTTTCTGTGATGCTGCAATACAGGTGAGGACCTGAAACCGGATGCAAAGGAGTATCACTCCATACTGGAGGGATGTGACGCATTAAATGGCCTGTGATTCATTGATTTGGCTTAAATTGTGTCTTCACAGAAGAGCCACGGTATCTTCCGGATTAGTTGTAAGAAAGTCTCTCCGGTAAATCGGGTTTTAAACACAAATAATACCGAAATACTTCTTCTGCTACTTTTTCTGAGACGTTTTTTCACTCAGTTTGGTAAAACAACTCCGCCTAAAGTCAGGCGTCACACCGGAAACTGGCAGCAAGGCTTCCGGTGGAGGAAAACAAAGGGGCTAGGAACGTTAGCTTCCTATAGCTCGGTTAGCCTCCTGCTAGCAGCCGCTTCCCAGAGCGTGTCCAGGAGGTTCTGGTTCTGTTCAGCAACAATGTGTTCCGTTGAGCCTCTGAGAGAGTTTATCAGAGAGAGACTAACTGCTGCTGCTGAAGAAATCTTCACCCAGCTGGAAAAAACCATCGTCCAGTACGAGGAGGAGATCGACCGGCAGCGGAGACTGCTGGACCTCACCTGGAGACCCCGGGTCAGCTTACAGCGAGCAGGTTCGGAGCCGAGCGAGTTTGCTGTCGGTTCTGCTGGGAGATAAAGTTTAAGGAAACCTGGAGGTGAATTTATCAAGGCTTGATTCGTTCAGTTACCCCCTGCTGGCCAGAGGCAGTACGACAGGCGGTGTGGAGAGACGCAGAGTGGTCACTGCAGGGCAAACCGCCGGTTAAACATGGCGGCAAATAAATCCAAAGCTGGACATTTAGGAGTTTTACCTTCACCGTACTTTGTACTTCAGAAACTCTACTGACCGGAAGTGATGAAAAACAAACAAAAATGCAACAATAATACACAGTCCGAGAATTTGTCACAGTGAGACCTCTTGTTTCTACACCAGCTTTGTTCTAATATTATTTTCTATCTGCTGAGATTTAGAGACCCAGAAAACAAACACTAGATATTTTCAATGGAAGTTCTTTATTCTAACATAGAAATACATTGAAGGTTTTGGCTGCTTAATGTTGTTTTGTTAAAGAAAATGAATCTGTGAAAGTTTTTCATCTGCCATAATTTTCTTATTTTTTCATTTTAGTCTTTAAAATCCCAGAATTTGCTCTTGGCTTTCTGTTTCTGCCTGTCTGAGGTCGTTGTTTGTCTGATGCAGTGGGTCAGGACGGTTCTGGGGAGCTTAACGGCCCGGACCGGTTCCGTGGTGCAGCTGAAGCCGTGTGGCTCCATCGTTCCTCTGGAATAACTTCGGTTTCTGTTCAGATGGGAAACGTTTTGGCTCATTTACCTGCTCTCAGCATCTGTTCAGTGATTGGATGGTTCATCACCTGGTGACATCATAATGTATCACGTGTGTTGTCATGGCAACTCATCTGAGTTCCTGTTCCAGCGCCGTCAGGTTTGTGGGCATCAGCTATGAACAGGTCTGCACTTTGACTAGGCCTCTCCAGAACCTTCGCCTCGTCTTCCAACCAGACCTAAGTAGCTGCTTTAGCTACTTAAAGGAGGCTGAATGTTGATGAAATCACTTATTTCATGTTGCAGGTTTCATTTATCAGGATTTTGTAGAAATCAGTTTTTACCATGTCCACCTAAGATTTAAAAAAATCCATAAATCACAATGTTTGTGTTACTGCTGCTAATCAGTTCTTGAACACCTGTGAGAATCATTGTTCATATTTGTAGTCTATGCTTGCCATCACAGAGGTATTTCTCTGCTTCAGCTAAGAAACCCACAATCCTTCACTGCACCAGTGTCACATGACATCAACGTTTGGATCCATTCCTCCTCTTATGAATTGTCCTGGCTGCTGGTGCTGCTGCTGGTGCTGCTGGTTCTACTGGTTCTGCTGCTGCTGGTGCTGGTGGTGTCATGCTGTGGGAATTTTCTTGTTGGGATTCTAACTGAGTGAAAAACACAATAAAAACAAAACCTTAGTTTTAATTCACACGTTTGCTTGAAGTGTCGTTTTGGAGCGAAACCAGGATGTGGAGGCCAAGTTAATGTATAAAATATTCAGTTAGTTACTGTTAAAACTTATTTGTTTAATTAGTAATTCAAAAAGTGCATTTGTAGTTGAGGTTTAGGTTGAATTATTATATTACATGTAGGTAATTTCATAATGTTTTATTGTGAATAAGTGTTTTATTAGAAGTTTGCAATTTATGCAAATGAGGTGTGCCGCTGGAGGGAAGACGAAGGAGAGAACAGACCAGGGAAGGAGCTGCAAGTAGATCGACAGAGTCACACGCTTTTTCAACCGTAGTTTGTTTTTGTGGAGGTTAGCTAACAACCAACTGCTCTTGCAAAAGAATTACGCAAAGCTGTGGAATAAATATTTGTTTTGCATCTTTACATCGGATCGCTGTGGAAGTTTTAATTTCTGAGAAATTAACCTTGTGGCAACACACAAGGAATGATTAGCTGCTTGACTAGCCACTTGGTTATCAGCTGGAGTCACGTCGGCTCGGCTAGTTCTACACGCGCGGCCCAACAACGAGTCCTCTCCAATGCAGAAAGCTTCTGTTAACACAGTGTCACATTCCAGTGTGGCTTGGATAAAGTGTGACGTTGTTCTGAGCCACAGTGATCAGTTTTCTTTGTTTTGCTTGCAGACGTCCCGCAGCATTACATCTGCAAGGAGGAGGAGGTTCAGATGGACCAGCAGCCCCGCAGCCCGACGGCGGAGGTGCATTTGGATCAGGAGGAAATGGAATCTGTGCAGATTAAAGAAGAACATGATGAGCTTCGTGTCAGTCAGAACGCAGAACTGGTTCTGAAAGAAGAGACGGATACCTTCAAGGTGAGTCCTGTTCCTGAGCAGGTCCGCCCCAGAGAGCCAGGACCAAACAGCGACCTCAAACCGGCGGCTTTTATGGGTCCTGTTTCTGATGACGATGACCTGAGAGAACCAGAACCAAACACGGACCAGAACTCGGCTGATGCAGAGTACCAGAATCAGGAAGAAAGCAATGAAGACGACTCTGGATCCAGCACAGAAGAGTCTGAGCAAGACAAGGAAAGTCGCAAAACAAAACTAAAAAGGCACCGAAAAAGTGACACCAATTATAATCTGTCATCTTGCAAAATTTGTGGAAAAACCTTTACTCAGAAGTATCTGATTGCACACATGAGGATCCACACAGGTGAGAAACCTTTTAAATGTTCCACCTGTGCCAAAAAGTTTATTCTCAAAAGTCATCTAAAAAACCACATGAAGATTCATAGCGGTGAGAAGCCTTTCTCCTGTCAGACCTGTGGGAAAAGTTTCATTCAGAGGATGAATTTAACTCTTCACATGAGAACGCACACTGGCGAGAAGCCCTTTCCATGTGAAATCTGTAACAAGACCTTTGCTAGCAGGAGTCAGTTAACTACTCATGTGAGAACTCACACAGGAGAGAAGCCTTATGCTTGTAAAACCTGTGGGAAAAGTTTTAGTACCAGAGGTACTTTGATTAGTCATATGAGAAGTCACACAGGGGAGAAGCCTTTCTCATGTCAGATCTGTGGACAGTGTTTCACTCAGAAACCAGGTCTCAAAGTTCACTCACGAAAACACACAGGAGAGAAACCGTTCATGTGTCAAACCTGTGGAAAGAGTTTCAATCAGAAAAGTGCCTTGCTCACACACATAAGAACTCACACCGGTGAAAAGCCCTTTTCCTGTTTGACCTGTGGACTGTGTTTCATCATGAAGAGCAGTTTGACTCAGCATATAAGAACCCACACCGGAGAGAAGCCTTACTCTTGTCAGATTTGTGGGAAACGTTGCAGTTTAAAGGGTAATCTGAAGTTTCACATGAGGATTCACACAGGGGAGAAACCATATTCATGTCTTACATGTGGAAAAAGCTTTGCAGTAAAATGTCAATTAACTCGTCACATGAGAACTCACACAGGTGAGAAACCCTTTTCCTGTCAGACCTGTGGAAAGGGTTTTACCAAGAACCTTTATTTAATTGCCCACATGAAAACTCACACAGGCGAGGCGGTTTAACCGAGAGTTCAGCATGGCAGCCTCACTTCTGTCAGACTGCTCCAGGGCAGCTGTGGCTACGATGTAGCTCACAATCATCAGTGTGGAATGCATGGGTGTCACAATAGTCGCTGTGATTGAGACGTCTCGCAAGAAAATTAATTCCACTTGATTCACAGGAGACGTGCAGCTAAAGCTCCAATTTGGGTTTTCCTGGTTACCTGCTGCAGCTCACTGCAGAATCAACAAGGTGAATAACGACTGCAGGCTGCTGAAAACTGGACACAGTAATGTCCCAACTCTTGACTTCTCCCAGTGTCTAAGGCTACGTTCACACAATCAGTCTTGATGTTCAATTCAGATTTTAAATTGAAATTCTTTTATTTTTTGATAAAGTCCACTTTTTTCTGTGTGGTTGTTTGTGCCGCAGACATAATAAAGAGTAGACACGTCATGCACAGCTCTAGCCTGTTGTCGCTGACAGGGCGGCCATCTTGGATTGACGTTATGTTTGGCAGGTGCTATGAAGTATCAGCACACTTAATAACAACTCGCTAAATACTAAACAGATTTTAATGCTTTTTTGCTGTAAACCTTATTCAAACCTTTATACCTACATGTACAAGAACATTTACTTTTTTTAAAGTATTTTTGAATTTGATATGTGGTTCAGCATATTTAAATATCCTTACTGGGGAGAATAAAATATCCTGATTTGATCTGTGATGGTTATTTTACAACCACATAGACACAAATAGATTTTATAATTGTTTATTTAGTAATGGCAATACATATTTATATAAATATACAAACACAAATTAATACAAATATATATTAAGCTATACATTTTATATTGAAATGCACATGTTTATACATTTTATATATATAAAGATTTACAAAATCCCGGTTAGCCTTCATAGCGGGGCTGAACCCGGTATTACACCGAGTGCTATAGCTAATATTAGCTGGCTTTTTGCCGGTGGATATAAATACAGTTTAGTAATATATTCACAAAATTCATCCACCAATCCATTTTCTAACACATTGTCCCTTCTGGGGTCGGGAGGTGCTGCTGCCTCTCCAGCTAACGTTCCGGGCGAGAGGCGGAGTCACCTGGACAGGTGGCCAGTGTGTCGCAGTATTCACAAAATATAAACGGTAATATGACCATCTTACTTGTGAATCATTATCCCCCGAGATCTCACGTCAATAGTCCGTTGATATGAACAACAATATCCAGCGGTGCTGAGGCTTCTGCTGCTGTTTTGGTTTAGCCAAGTAGGGACGACCTCTCCAAGATGGCCGCCGTATTTCCTGCACCAATGTGGGTCTGCGCTTTATTATATTTATGTTACTAATTAAATGCGCTAACATTTATACTAATATTTCATGTTGTCAGTCCACCCCCTGCTTCAGCGTAAAGTAATGAAACAAAGTTTCAAAATAAAAGCCTGTTGGACTCAGAGGCTCTATTTAAATAGTTTTGGTACATTCCTACTTCTGAGAAAATTTGAATTGATCAATTGAAAAATCTGCCTGTTGCATCCTGAAGTTTGATCAAATTCTTTATTAAATAAATGTTTTGTCTTATTTTTGGTGAATTTTCTCCGGCGTCAGAGATGATTTCTGCTTCAACAAATTATAAATACATTCTAATCCTGCAAGATGGATGTTTTATTGAACACCACTTTATCTCCAGTTTACATGAAATAATTTTAAATGCATTAAATAAACCTTTTGTCTGTTTATTATCCTGTTCATTGTTTCAGTAGAAGCAATCCTTTTTAATAAAGACCATTTATTATTTATTACCATTTATTCACCCTCGTTTTCTCTGTAGCTAATAAATCTGTTACGTTTAGATCTCAGTAAAATCATTTTCATGCAGTTGAATTCCTGAATATTTTTAATTTTCTGCATGAAAACGTTTGATTTCATCCTTCAGCTGAAAGTCATTGGAACTGAGAAATGTTTTTATAAGTTTAATTATCCGCTTGAAAAAAAACTTTGAAGTTATTGTTTTATCTGTCTTAATTTATCAAACTATCTTAAGCAATTTTCACGTTTGAATGAATTCAGTTGCATTTGGCAGCCATGTTTCCATCAGCGGTTTGCTTTACTTTTATGACTCTACATTTGTTTCTTCTGTATCCTTCTGGGGAGTCCAGGAAAACAAAGACACTGATCAGAAATCCTAAATGTGGAGAAAAGACCA
The DNA here is from genome assembly GCF_001444195.1 of Xiphophorus couchianus. NCBI lineage: Eukaryota > Metazoa > Chordata > Actinopteri > Cyprinodontiformes > Poeciliidae > Xiphophorus > Xiphophorus couchianus. Next base: position 1,212,339 of record NW_020963015.1, read on the forward strand.
AATCAGAAGAATGACAAACATTCAAGTTGATTAAATATTATCAGGTAATTTATTTATGTAGCACATTTTCAGCAACAAGACAATTCAAAGTGCTTTACATGAGTTAGAGGAAATACAAACAAAAGTAAAGAACTACATATTGGTCCCTCATGTTTAGTAAGAGTAAGAATCTCTAAACTAGCAGCTTCTTCTCTTGATTCAGGACTTGATCAAACTGGATGTTTGATGGTCCTGAATGTTGATCAAAGTAATGAGTCGTTTCTCTGGACTCTAACTTTGTTCTAATTCCTTTTCTGGGCTGCAAGATAATTATAAAAATACTCCATAATTAATAAGTCAGAAGTCTTGGATGCTAGTCTTAGCTTAGCTTTGCTTCCCCAGAACCAAACAAGGACAAGCAGCTTTCAGCTTCTATGCACCACAAATCTATAACAAACTTCTAGAAAATGGCAAAACAGCTGAAACACTGATTTCCTTTAAGTAAAGGCTGAGACCACCTGGTTAGAGGAGCTTTTGATTCATAAATGCAACATTGATCAACATATTTGTTATATATTTGCTTGATGATTTTGATAATGTCATTTGACAAATGTAATAATTACAATGTTTATAAGTTTATTGCGTGTTTCATAATTAGTTACTGTGTTATGTTTTTATTGCGTAAAGGACTTTGAACCATCTTGTTGCTTAAATATGTTGTTCAAATAAAGTTGATTAGTCAGTTTAACATGTTAATGTATTTAGTTTATTCAGGATATAAAGTCGGAATAAAAGCTGCTCAATTCAACTTGCAAAAACTCCGTTTTATGTCTCTAAACAAGTTAAAGTCTTTGGAGAAAAGAAATACTTTTAATTGGAGACGGAAGTTTTGTCGTTGTCTGTTTCTGGGGGAAGACTTCCGGCGGAAGTAAACAACATGGCGCTAGCAGCGTTAGCTTCCAGGCTTCCTCGTGGTTATCGTTGATAAAAAGACGGTTTCTGCTGTGAGAAATGAATATTTCCGTCTGCAGCAACTAGATCTTCGGTTCATCATCAGAGAGAAACCAACAAATGTCCAACCACATCCGGGAGAGGAAGAGACGATGTCCGGCTCAGAGGCTGGATCCCCGCCGGAAACCCAAACCTTCGGAACCTCCAGGTAGTTTTCGCTGTTTCCGGATTTATTGTCTTGATTTAAAGATTATTGTGCTGCAATTAATGGATACGATCATTTTAACTCTGGAGGTTGAAATCTGAAACACCTTGAATGTTTAATCTTAAGTTTTATTATTTCACACAAAGAAAAGCTAAAACAGTTTGTGATTTATGAAACTATTATTTGTTTCATAAATCACAAAAGCTGTTGCGATTTTAGAGGTTTAACCACATAAAAACAGATTCATGTTCAAATCACATCAATACCTCAAACCTGATTGATGTAGTTAGGAAACTTTCATTCATTCTGGAAACAGATTTTAAGATCTTTTTATTGCTGAGAGCGTCTTAAAAAGTTTATCCTCAGAGCTCAATGTGTTTCCAGGCACAATTATTTACTGAGGCAGGTTGGAATATTTCATATTTTTGGGCTTTACCTTCATTGTTAGAGGCAAAACCATCCGTTCATTTTCATCCCCTTTACATCCATTGCATGTTATAGATTAGAGGGTGAACTGGTCCCAGGTCAGCAGTTACACATTGATAATTCTCTTAAGGGGGACATATTATGCAAAATCCACTTTTTAGCCCTTAAATACATTTTTTGTGTAGTTTTAGAGAATTAAAATGTATTCTCTCCTGATGCTGCTTAGATGTTTTTATATTCTTTTGGGGTTATATTTTTCACTTTTTGCTTTTGCCTAACGCGTTTTGTCTTTGTTTTGGAATAAGGTTGTGATGAGGTTCTATGATGACTTGGTCAAACAGAAATGACTGGCCAAGGTCAGAGGTCACTTTAGTGGAATTTATTTAGCTTTTCTGCAGGTGAACAAAGGTGGCAGGTGCAGAATACATACAAATATATATACCAAGGCAGGTTAAAATCAGACAAGCAGCAAGACCTTCAGTGTGATTTCTCAGGAGTCTGACCACAGACTGACCCCCTGTGGAGCAGAGACCTGCCTTTAAAACCACAGGCTCCGCCCACAGGAAGTCTAAACAAGCAAAAAAAAACTAAACAATTACTTCTAACTCAAATAAACTCTTAAAGTATACAAAATAATAATAATAATGATAATAATAATGAGATAAAATAAATAAACTTGTAATCAAAAATACAAAACTCAGTTTAATAGAAAACACTTATTACGTTCTGATGACATCACTACGTCATCATGTGACTCCCGCCTGGCGCCACAATCTGGAAACAACCTGTTGAAAAATGGAACCGGGAAAATGTTTAAAGCTGAAAATAAAAGGTTAGGATGAATTTGAACTGAAGCAGGAACACCGAGCGTTCACCACCATGAACCGCGCCGGTTTAACTGCAACAAAAAGTAAGTTAGCAATTGTGGACGTGTGTGTGTGGACGTGTGTGTGTGGACGTGTGTGTGTGTGTGTGTGTGTGTGTGTGGACGTGTGTGTGTGGACGTGTGTGTGTGGACGTGTGTGTGTGTGTGTGTGTGTGGACGTGTGTGTGTGGACGTGTGGGTGTGTGTGTGTGTGTGTGTGTGTGGACGTGCTCGCATGCTGACACGGACTCCACACCAAGTCCCAGTTCATGACGGCTCCTCCATCACAAACTGGGTCTCGACTTTCAACTGATCACTTTTGTGAATCCGACATTTTTTTTCCTTGCAGTGATTTTCTAGTCCAAGTTCAGTTTTGCCAAAGTTGCAAGTAGACAAATCTGAATGTTTGGTTCCAGCGTTTAAACGCCGGCGTTTTCTATTGATAGATGTTAAGTTGACAGGAAACGTAAAATATTCCTGGGTAATTATGATACTGGAAAACATTGCAAACAATAATAAAACCGAAAGAAATGAAAATAAATATCATTTATTTGCACTTCTATTAAATCATCAGTTAGTGGATCTTAAAACATGATGTAATGCTGATCACATTTAGAGCCGGCCCAAGGTATAAATGAACTAAGAGAATATCAAAGCTGTTAAATTTGATTTAATGGTTTCAGCAAAGATCAATTAAATTATTTAACATTTAATTGCAAAGCTGGAAAGTTTACTTGGTAAAAGTTCAAAGAATAATCTTCATAGTTAGATTGATTTGTTACCATAGCAACAATCTGATGCTCTCAGTTTAATCTTTGAGTTTTAGTTGCATTAATGCATTTTAGTAAACTATAATTACATATGCGGGTCAATTAAACTAGGACCCCTCTCCCAGATTTCACCGAATCTATGTTGAAATGCTGTTAGTGGTGCTGATGGGGCCCCTAACTCAAATTCTGCTCAAGGCCTCGTTCAACCTTGGACCGGCCCTGCATGATGAGCTAGACCTGCTGCACTGTGCATCTCTGCTGGATGCAGAGAGGCAAACGGGAGATTTAATTTATGCCACATTAGTAGCTCGTCCATTTCGTCTCTATTGAGTTTTTAATAATCGCCACAGAAACTGTTTTGGTTGCCCGAACCTCATGGGACGAGTTGTTCTGATCTCCAAGTGGCTGCGCAGCAACTTTAAATAGACAAAGTATTTGATGTGCGTTGTGTCGCCGCAAAAAATAAAACAAAATAAAAACAAGCCAGCGTGCTGCGCTAGTCATGAGGCGAGTGTGACAGCTCCTCCTCCGCTGAACCACCGGTCCATTACGCTCCGGCTAACCGGGAACTCAGAGGTTATCAGCACAGACAGTGCAGCTCATGTCTGCGCTTCACACTGAGCTGCACCAGCAGAACAAACGCAGTGGATTTAAACTTGACTCCTACCTAAAGAACATTTATCCTGATCCTCACAGGCCAAATTTCTACTGTTTCTACCATATACCGTTTATATCGCGCATTCCTAGTTGACATCTTTAAAAACTTTAAAATAAAAAGGTTTTCTACTGGTATCTATTTGTGTTGCTGCTGTCAAACCACAAAAATGGCCAAACGGGATGAAGTAGAACCTCAAGAAGTCAGTGAGATCAAATCAATTTGGACGTTTTCTGCATCAAATTTCAGGATAAGGTAGCAAAGTTAATAAAAACCTTTTTACTGAGCAAAAGGCACAGATGGAAGCCAAATATAAGCGTCAACATTTCTCTGTGCAATTGCAGTGCAAATCTAGGCCAGCAGAAGTCCAGGCAATGCCTTGTGAATACAAGTTAACCAATGGAATCAAGCAGCTCAACCAGCAACTCATTGACTAGTTGCTGGCAAAGCAACTAGTCAATGAGACATGAAAAAGCAACCTATTGACCTAAAATTTCAAAATAACAATTCTGCTTTTCTTTTTTTTTCTTCAGATTTGCCACAACATTATGTTTATTACTAAGCATCATTTTATACTCAACCAACCAGAGGCTGCTGATCTGGACCAGAGGGAAACAGAATCTCCACAAACCAAAGGGAGGGAAGAGGAACCAGAAGAATATGGATCAGAACTGCTGCAGTTTGTCAAGAAAGAAGAACTCGAGCAAGAAACACATCCTGTAACGGGAGCAGATGGATATGTATCTTTTGAAATAAAAGAAGAACCAGAGGAACTGAAACAGATGGAGGAAGATTATCATCAATTGGAATCTCAGCAGATGGTTGAGGTTGAAGACATCAGTCAGTATGGAAATAAGGCTGTACAGGAGACGGATACCTTAATGAGAGGAGACTCTGCACCTGTTGAACTCAAAGAGGAACCAGTAGAACTAAAACCTAAGCAAGTGAAGGAAGAGGAGCATGGATCAGGACCTGAGCAGATGGTGAAGATGGAGGCTGAAGGCATCAGCCAGAATGAAGACCAGGATGTACAGAAGCAGGAGACTGCTGGTACAGACAACCAACTACCAGAACTAAATAGAGAGCAAATCCTCCTTCAGAACTTCCCTAAACATGAAGATCATCAGGAAATAAAGTTTCATGAAGCCTCAGGATCCAGCAGAGATGATCAGCAACAGAAGAGAGCTCAGCCGGCCAGAGGACAGAGGGAGGAAGTAGAGGAAGGCATGGAGGGCAGGGAAATTCACAAAGTAAAACATGCAAACAATGTAAAGTGTGTGGGAAAAGTTTCAAATGGAATTTGTATTTAACAACTCGCATGACAAGTCACACAGGTGAGGATCCTTTCTCATGTGTAACCTGTGGAAAAACGTTCAAGCAAAAATGTAGTTTGAATCAACACATGGTAGTTCATTCAGAAGAGACGCTGTTTTCACAAAAACCTTTTCTACATGTTATAAATGAAAAAAGTGATTTAACTGACCACATGAGGAATTACACAGGCGAAAAACACTTCTGTGGAAAATCTTTCAGCCAAAGTCTTAAATGGGTTGAACACAGAAGTAGTCGCTTTGGTAAGAAACCTTTTCCATGTATGACATGTGGGAAAGGTTTCAGTTACCAACATAATTTGACTGTACACATGAGGACTCACACAAGTGAGAAGCCTTTCTCATGTTTAACCTGTGGGAAACGTTTCCTTGAAAAGAGTCGGTTGAATAGCCACATGAGAGTTCACACAGAGAAGAAGCCATTCCCTTGTCCAACCTGTGGAAAAGGTTTCAGTCATAGTCTTAAATGTATTGGGCACTTAAGTAGTCACCCTGGTGAGAAGCCGTTTCTCTGTATGACATGTGGGAAAGGTTTCCGTCGTAAAAGCAGTTTGATTCGTCACACAAGAACTCACACAGGTGAGAAGCCTTTCTCATGTCTAACATGTGGAAAATTTTTCAGTCAGGAACATAATTTGAAATGCCACATGAGGATTCACACAGGTGAGAGACCTTTCTCATGTGTAACATGTGGAAAAGGTTTCAGTACAAAAAATATCTTGACTGGCCACATGAGAACTCACACAGCTGAGAAGCCTTTCTCTTGTATAACATGTGGGAAGAGTTTCAGACACAAAAACCATTTGAATAGCCACATTAGAACTCACACAGGAGGGAAACCTTTCACCTGTGGAACCTGTGGAAAAGATTTTTATGAAAAAAGTCACTTAACTGACCACATGAGAAGGCACGACCTGAAGAAAATGTTCCATTGCAACACCTGTGGAAAATCTTTCAGTGAAAGAGATGAGCTGATTGGACATATAGAAACACACACGTTTGAGAAACCTTTTCCATGTATGACATGTGGAAAAAGCTTTGGTCGTAAAAGTAATTTGAATGGTCACATAAAATCTCACACAGATTAGACTTTCTGATGTAAAGCAGTGGAAATAATTCAGTTACAGAAGTAGTTTAAGTAACCAAGTCAGAATTCACACAGATTCGAAACATTTCCCGTCTCATCCTTGCTGTAAATGAACTGCTGCAGCTGAAACGTTGCTCTGCGCACACTGCAGTAGCTATTATGTTAAAAATATATATTAATCATTGAATAAGCCTCTAATTAAAGACTAGTCATGTTGCAGTCTTTCTGCCTGCTCTGTTGGTTCTACATACATGTACAATCTTGTGTTTGCATCACTGTTAATATGTTTTTGTTTTTGTTTATGACATTATCATCATATGATTCCTCAGTCAATATGTTGACACTTTTCAATTCAGACCCGTCTGTTGGGCTTCATTTCCACAATATTTCCTTCCTATCCGCCTCATTTTTAGTTCCACTTGTTCGCTCTGTCAGTCAAACGCGTTTCTACATGAACCTGTTGACCGTGGGTCATGGAAAATTATACTGAAGGTCAGGGAGAGTCATGGAATTTTCTTTCTAAGTTCCAGTGGGACCCCTGTGTTAATCTAACTAAAATAGTTAATTTCATCTTGTACAGTTTTTTCACAGCCAGTAGAAGTTTGTAAACCAAACTCTGGCTGAAGTTATTACTTTTTTTGCATACAGTTAATGGGATCTTTGACATCTAATTAATAGTTAATAATAGGCACATATGGGGATACATATCTAGTTTGTTCATTAAGAAGTTAGTTTTTAAACATTTAAAAATGAGTTAAAAGTACATTTTTGACTTTGAAAAATTATCACCCATTTTTTTCTTTTATGTAGACTAAAAAACTCCAGTTACTGTACATTTTTGACTGTGTGACTAGAAGTGGATATTTATTGTGCTGTTGATCATTTACTGTAATAAAACTCCATATTGTTCTCCTCTGTCCAACATGTTGCTTTATTTATTGATTTATCATTTGACGCAGTAAATCACAAGCTTTTAATTGAAATTCTACACAGGATTGGGCTCTAGCATCAAGCTACCATGTAGCTGATTATTTGTCAAACAGAACCCAGAGAGTTCAATTGGCTGGTGTCACTTCTTCTACTCTCACTATTTTAAATGGCGTACCTCAAGGCTCAGTTCTGGGTCCGCTTTTATTCTCTATTGATATAAATAACTTGTGTGACAATCTGTCAAATGCTTTTTACAATTTTTATACTGACGATTTAATAATATACTGCTATTCTGCATCACTATCGCAGGCAATACAGTATTTGCAGTCTGCTTTTAATGTAGTTCAAACACGTTTACAAACTCTGAAGTTGGTTTTGAATGTGGACAAGACAAAAGCAATGATTTTCTCACATGCTAGAAAACTACCAGAAACCTCCCTATTGCTGACCACTGCTGCTGGAGCACAAATCGAGTTTGTCAGTAATTATAAATATCTTGGTTTTATTCTAGATAATGAACTCTCTTTTAAAAATCACATAGCAAATCTACTAGGGACATTGAAAATGAAAATTGGGTTTTATTATCGAAATGGATCTTGTTTTACACTCAAAGCTAGAAGAAAATTGGTAGCAGCAACATTCCTGCCAATTTTGGATTATGGAGATGTTTTATATATGAATGCTTCGACCAAATGTCTTCAATCATTAAATACTGTGTATCATTGCTCTTTAAGGTTTATAACCGGTAGCAGACGTCTGACACATCATTGTGATTTGTACGCAAAAGCTGATTGGCTCCTTTAAGTGAACGGAGAAACAATCATTGAATGATCCTGATGTATAAATCTTTACTCGGTCCAACCCCAGCATATTTATCCACTCTCCTACATAGAACTGTCGGTTCTCTTCGCTCCAATAACATTATTGTTCTGCATGTTCCACGTTTCGAACTGAAACAGTGAAACAGGCATTCAGTGTTTTACCCCACAGCCTGGAATCAGCTGCAGTCTGAACTTAAGATGTTGGAAATGATTTGACTGGACTTATTTCAAGCAGTTCTTAAAGATGGACAACAAGATTCTATGAAACAGTGTCATTGTTTTTAAATTGTTTTTATTGTTTTATACTTGTGCATATGTATTAATTGTTTTTATCTTGTAGCCAGGTTGCTATGTATTGCAGATGTTTTTGCCCAGGTCCCTCTTGAAAATGAGATCTAGATCTCAGCGGGGTTTACCTGGTTAAATAAAGGAATATAAAATGAGGCACCAACAGGCTTTGGTTACATAAACTGCTTTTAGTTAAGGACACATTTATATAACAATAACTGTCATTTACAATGTTTGAATGTTTTTGTCATCAGACCACTAAATGTGTAGTTTTGAAGTTTTGAATAAAAATCTGTAAATTCTGGACTTTATAATTGTGATTATTTTGAAAACATTTTATAAACGCCACCCTGTAGTTGCGCTATGCGATAATCATCGTAAGTCAAATACAAAATCAACTTCTATCATTTTAAATATTACCTGTTGTATAGATTATTTCTATTCAGATGCAGCGTTTCCTCCAGGGTATTATAAGCCTGGAGGCCCGCCATGCTTTACTAATGCCCCGCCAGGCTAAGCATTGCTTGTTTATGTTTTTAGGAAAATTTAAAGAAAAACACACTTCATTTTTTTTTTCTTTTTTTTTTTAGCCGGATTGAAAGTGTCTGTGTTGCTCTGAGCTTTTCACTAGCCGAGCAGATTGATTCCTTAAAGATCAGTTTATAGAAAGTAGGTTTATAGATTGTGCATTTAAAGCCGGACCAATCACACCGTTGGCGCCTCTGTGCTGCTGCTGCTGCTTTATCTCTGAAGTTTACCTCAGCTCAGATCTCAGGCCTCCTTTCACTCAAACTGGACTCAGGCTGACCTGTATGGATATTTACATCAACTTCCTGTGAGGAATCAAGTTTCTTTCCAGAGGTTTTGATCAAGGTCAGAGGTTAAACCGCCGTGTTAGCTCTGGTTGTGCAGCTCAATGAACCGCAGGAATAACTTGTAGTGGCTTTCTGAGGAGCTTTGAGGAGCGAAGAGAATGATTTATCTTTGTGAACAAAGAATTATGCAGCATTTCCATCTCTACACGCTGCCCATACTAAAGAGTTCATGTGGAAAATATCTGAAACTCTCGTCCCATAAACTCCAGCAACCAAAACAGTTTCTGTGTTTTAAAAACTCAACAGACAGAAATGTTAGAGCTGCTAAAGAAACATTAGAAACATTCAATTAAATCTCAGTTTGTTGCTCATCATCAGTGCAGCAGATTGAACTCATCCTGCAGGGCCGGTCCAAGGCTGCATGAGGCCTGGGGCAGAATCTGACCTAGGGGCCCCTCTTGCTGCTAAAACCATCAGCACCTCTAACAGCTTCTGGGTTGGATTTAATCTGGGAGAGAGAGAGATTAACTGGCCAAACCAAAAACAATCAGTTATAATTACAGTTTATTCATTTGTTTTTGAGAACAAACGGCTCAAACTCACAGCATCAGATTGTTGCTATGGTAACAAAACAATCTAACGATGAAGATTGTTGTTTGAACTTTTACAAAGTAAACTTGCCAGCTCCTTAAAATCTTACATTTAAATGTTAAACAATTTAAAATCTTTGAATTTATGTTGAAACCATTAAATCAAATTCTGCAGCTTTGATAAACTCAATAAATAAATATTATATTTATATTGCCCCTTTTCCACCAGCTGTTTTTCAGGCCCAGCCGGCCGCCGTTCTGTCAGATCGTCATCCGCACAAACTGACGGCTATATCTGTCAGACAAGTATACACTGTCATCACCATATGATTTTATTTAATCAGCAACATAGAATCATGATGTAGATCGTCAGACACTTTGCTATTAACAGCGGTGTGACATCCTGACTTAGCGGTTTAGTAGGTTAATGAGTTTTATACGGGTGTGTTGTAGTTGACTGCAGCTTTAGCTAGACTCTGCTTTAAATATACTTTGAAACCACCACAATATCTATCTAGTTACTATTAAAAACAATTTAATGACTTATTTTCACAACTTGTTGCTGAACTGACAGCTCCTCTGGCGGTTATGTCTGCAGCAGCAGGTGTATAGTTAAAGTCCCACTATGTGCTGCTCTCTGTATTTATGATGTGTGGGCCTGTGAGCCCTGCAGGCCACCGTAGAGACTGAAGAGTGAAACTTCAGGAATCAGAGAAATGAAATCAGACTTTATTTATTCAGATTGATAAATATCATTTCATAACAGCTGGAACTACTTTAATATTCTTCCTAAGTTAAGCTGCTGGTTGTTGTGATCCGACTGGATCTTCTGGACCTCCACTGTGATAAACCGGTTCTGGTACTAGAGTTGAGAGTTCACTCTGCTTGTGGAACCGGTGCCGGTTCTGGTACCAGACTTCGCTCTACTCCACCAGCGAAGCAGCGAAGAAGTTTTGCTCGTTCTGCATCTGCTGCCTGAAGATCTGGTTGGCCCGTTTGATGCGGTCGGGCGTCTTCAGGTTCTTGTTGAGCAGAACCTTGTAGTGCTTCTCCGGGTTGCCGTGCATGTTGCCCTTCTTCCAGACGAAGTAGGCGTTGCAGTAGCTTTCCTCCAGGCTGCTGGCGATCCAGATCCAGAGCCTGGAGCAGGGCAGCAGACTCACGGCGAAGAAGATGGGCTCCTCTTTGTCCATGATGGTTCTGTAGTCCAGCAGGTACCGCTCCATGGCCGGGATGGGTCTGATGTCCAGCGGCGCCTGGCAGAGCAGCAAGCAGAAGTTCAGGACCAGAACCTCTCAATGTTTCACCAACCTGAGGAAAACCTCCTTACTTTGAGCTTGAACCGGTCCAGAATGTAGTCGGAGAAGCTCTGGTAGCTCTGGTAGCGATGCTGCATGAAGGTCTTCAGGTTGTCGGGAAGCGTCCTGCGGCTCATCCGCCCCAACATGTCCGTCACGTTCAGCAGGTACAGGATGTCCTGCAGCATGAAGGCCACGTAGTCGTCGGCCTGCAGGTCGCCGCGCTGCATGTGCTGCAGTTAGGGAACCGCCAGCGTCTGCCGGGCCAGGTCCGAGTTATTCAACCACAGTTCTTTATAAACGTCCTGGACATTTCCTGCAGTCGGGTCAGAAACTCATTTTATACGCTGCAAGTTACGGAGAAAACATTCAAGTGTCAGAAGTTTTACTTTAAAGAAAAAGTTTTCTTTAAACTCCTGCTGACTGGAACTGAAGTTTCTGTGAAGAAAACATGAAAAATCCTCTTTGGTTTATGGATTTAAATCTGCGGCCTACTTCCTGCGTGTCGACGGTTACTGGAACCGCTCGTCTGGATCCGCCTCAAACTGATCCTTTGATTTCCTTCACATTTTTGTCCCACAAAAAAACTAAAAATAGTCACAAAAGAGCTTTAGAGCTGAAATCGTTTCTTCTAAATCTGTTTCCAGAACCAGAACCTGGATCAGAACCTGGTTTCACCTCAGAATCCATCCAGAAATCATATTTTCATAACTTTCTTCCAAAT